>NW_028261432.1:0-124862 GCF_051295495.1 Thamnophis sirtalis
GCACCCCAAAATTGTTGGCAATGTCTATTTTGCTGTAAAAGTTCAGGGGGAGCGAACCCTAACCCTAAGTGGGTTTTTCCCACAATGAGATTTTCCCATATATTTTACCAGGAAACGAGGATAAAGCAGGAAGGAAAAGTCTTTGCGCTCCAAAGCATACCGACACACTCCAAAATTGTTGGCGATGTCCATTTTGCTGTAAAAGTTCAGGGGGAACAAACCCTAACCCTAAGTGTGTTTTTCCCACAATGGGATTTTCCCATGTATTTTATTAGGAAACGAGGATAAAGCAGGCAGGAAAAGTAAGCGCCCTCCTAAGCATTCCGACGCACCCCAAAATTGTTGGCGACGTCCATTTTGCTGTAAAAGTTCAGGGGGAGCGAACCCTAACCCTAAGTGGGTTTTTCCCCCAATGGGATTTTCCCATGTATTTTACCAGGAAACGAGGATAAAGCAGGCAGGAAAAGTAAGCACCTTCCTAAGCATACCGAAATGCTCCAAATTTGTCGGCGATAATCATTTTACTGTACAAGTTCAGAGGGAGCGAACCCTAACCCTAAGTGGGTTTTTCCCCCAATGGGATTTTCCCATGTATTTTACCAGGAAACGAGGATAAAGCAGGCAGGAAAAGACTTTGCGCTCCAACGCATACCGATACACCCCAAAATTGTTGGCGATGTCCATTTTGCTGTAAAGGTTCAGGGGGAGCGAACTCTAACCCTAAGTGGGTTTTTCCCACAATGAGATTTTCCCATATATTTTACCAGGAAACGAGGATAAAGCAGGCAGGAAAAGTCTTTGCGCTCCAAAGCATACCGACACACTCCAAAATTGTTGGCGATGTCCATTTTGCTGTAAAAGTTCAGGGGGAACAAACCCTAACCCTAAGTGTGTTTTTCCCACAATGGGATTTTCCCATGTATTTTACCAGGAAACGAGGATAAAGCAGGCAGAAAAAGTCTTTGCCTTCCAAGGCATACCGATGCACCCAGAAATTGTTGGCGATCTCCATTTTGCTGTAAAAGTTCAGGGGGAGCGAACCCTAACCCTAAGAGGGTTTTTCCCCCAATGGGATTTTCCCATGTATTTTACCAGGAAACGAGGATAAAGCAGGCAGGAAAAGTAAGCACCTTCCTAAGCACACCGAAATGCTCCAAATTTGCCAGCGATAATCATTTTGCTGTACAAGTTCAGAGGGAGCGAACCCTAACCCTAAGTGGGTTTTTCCCCCAATGGGATTTTCCCATGTATTTTACCAGGAAACGAGGATAAAGCAGGCAGGAAAAGTAAGCGCCCTCCTAAGCATACCGACGCTCCCCAAAATTGTTGGCGATGTCCATTTTGCTGTAAAATTTCAGGGGGAGCGAACCCTAACCCTAAGTGGGTATTTTCCCAATGGGATTTTCCCATGTATTTTACCAGGAAACGAGGATAAAGCAGGCAGGAAAAGTAAGCGCCCTCCTAAGCATACCTACGCACCCTAAAATTGTTGGCGATCTCGATTTCGCTGTAAACGTTCAGGGGGAGCGAAACCCTTACCCTAAGTGGGTTTTTCCCTCAATGGGATTTTCCCATGTATTTTACCAGGAAACGACGATAAAGCAGGCAGGAAAAGACTTTGCGCTCCAACGCATACCGACACACCCCAAAATTGTTGGCAATGTCCATTTTGCTGTAAAGTTCAGGGGGAGTGAACCCTAACCCTAAGTGGGTTTTTCCCCCAATGGGATTTTCCCATGTATTTTACCAGGAATCGAGGATATAGCAGGCAGGAAAAGTAAGCACCCTCCTAAGCATTCTGACGCACCCCAAAATTGTTGGGGTTGTCCATTTTGCTGTAAAAGTTCAGGGGGAGTGAACCCTAACCCTAAGTGGGTTTTTCCCCCAATGGGATTTTCCCATGTATTTTACCAGGAAACGAGGATAAAGCAGGCAGGAAAAGTAAGCGCCCTCCTAAGCATACCGACGCACCCCAAAATTGTTGGCAATGTCTATTTTGCTGTAAAAGTTCAGGGGGAGCGAACCCTAACCCTAAGTGGGTTTTTCCCACAATGAGATTTTCCCATATATTTTACCAGGAAACGAGGATAAAGCAGGCAGGAAAAGTCTTTGCGCTCCAAAGCATACCGACACACTCCAAAATTGTTGGCGATGTCCATTTTGCTGTAAAAGTTCAGGGGGAACAAACCCTAACCCTAAGTGTGTTTTTCCCACAATGGGATTTTCCCATGTATTTTATTAGGAAACGAGGATAAAGCAGGCAGGAAAAGTAAGCGCCCTCCTAAGCATTCCGACGCACCCCAAAATTGTTGGCGACGTCCATTTTGCTGTAAAAGTTCAGGGGGAGCGAACCCTAACCCTAAGTGGGTTTTTCCCCCAGTGGGATTTTCCCATGTATTTTACCAGGAAACGAGGATAAAGCAGGCAGGAAAAGTAAGCACCTTCCTAAGCATACCGAAATGCTCCAAATTTGTTGGCGATAATCATTTTACTGTACAAGTTCAGAGGGAGCGAACCCTAACCCTAAGTGGGTTTTTCCCCCAATGGGATTTTCCCATGTATTTTACCAGGAAACGAGGATAAAGCAGGCAGGAAAAGTAAGCGCCCTCCTAAGCATTCCGACGCACCCCAAAATTGTTGGCGACGTCCATTTTGCTGTAAAAGTTCAGGGGGAGTGAACCCTAACCCTAAGTGGGTTTTTCCCCCAATGGGATTTTCCCATGTATTTTACCAGGAAACGAGGATAAAGCAGGCAGGAAACGTAAGCGCCCTCCTAAGCATTCCGACGCACCCCAAAATTGTTGGCGATGTCCATTTTGCTGTAAAAGTTCAGGGGGAGCGAACCCTAACCCTAAGTGGGTTTTTCCCACAATAGGATTTTCCCATATATTTTACCAGGAAATGAGAATAAAGCAGGCAGGAAAAGGCTTTGCGTTCCAACGCATACCGACACACCCCAAAATTGTTGGCGATGTCGATTTTGCTGTAAACGTTCAGGGGGAGCGAAACCCTAAGCCTAAGTGTGTTTTTCCCCCAATGGGATTTTCCCATGTATTTTACCAGGAAACGAGGATAAAGCAGGCAGGAAAAGACTTTGCGCTCCAACGCATACCGACACACCCCAAAATTGTTGGCGATGTCCATTTTGCTGTAAAAGTTCAGGGGAACAAACCCTAACCCTAAGTGGGTTTTTCCCACAATGGGATTTTCCCATGTATTTTACCAGTAAACGACGATAAAGCAGGCAGGAAAAGACTTTGCACTCCAACGCATACCGACACACCCCAAAATTGTTGGCGATGTCCATTTTGTTGTAAAAGTTCAGGGGGAGCGAACCCTAACCCTAAGTGGTTTTTTCCCCCAATGGGATTTTCCCATGTATTTTACCAGGAAACGAGGATAAAGCAGGCAGGAAAAGTAAGCGCCCTCCTAAGCATTCCGACGCACCCCAAAATTGTTGGCCACGTCCATTTTGCTGTAAAAGTTCAGGGGGAGTGAACCCTAACCCTAAGTGGGTTTTTCCCCCAATGGATTTTCCCATGTATTTTACCAGGAAACGAGGATAAAGCAGGCAGGAAAAGTAAGCACCTTCCTAAGCATACCAAAGCTCCAAATTTGTCGGCGATATTCATTTTACTGTACAAGTTCAGAGGGAGCGAACCCTAACCCTAAGTGGGTTTTTCCCCCAATGGGATTTTCCCATGTATTTTACCAGGAAACGAGGATAAAGCAGGCAGGAAAAGTAAGCGCCCTCCTAAGCATTCCGACGCACCCCAAAATTGTTGGCGACGTCCATTTTGCTGTAAAAGTTCAGGGGGAGTGAACCCTAACCCTAAGTGGGTTTTTCCCCCAATGGGATTTTCCCATGTATTTTACCAGGAAAGGAGGATAAAGCAGGCAGGAAACGTAAGCGCCCTCCTAAGCATTCCGACGCACCCCAAAATTGTTGGCGATGTCCATTTTGCTGTAAAAGTTCAGGGGGAGTGAACCCTAACACTAAGTGGGTTTTTCCCATAATGGGATTTTCCCATGTATTTTACCAGGAAACGAGGATAAAGCAGGGAGGAAAAGTCTTTGCGCTCCAACGCATACCGACACACCCTAAAATTGTTGGCGATGTCCATTTTGCTGTAAAGGTTAAGGGGGAGCGAACCCTAACCCTAAGTGGGTTTTTCCCACAATAGGATTTTCCCATATATTTTACCAGGAAATGAGAATAAAGCAGGCAGGAAAAGGCTTTGCGTTCCAACGCATACCGACACACCCCAAAATTGTTGGCGATGTCGATTTTGCTGTAAACGTTCAGGGGGAGCGAAACCCTAAGCCTAAGTGTGTTTTTCCCCCAATGGGATTTTCCCATGTATTTTACCAGGAAACGAGGATAAAGCAGGCAGGAAAAGACTTTGCGCTCCAACGCATACCGACACACCCCAAAATTGTTGGCGATGTCCATTTTGTTGTAAAGGTTCAGGGGGAGCGAACTCTAACCCTAAGTGGGTTTTTCCCCCAATGGGATTTTCCCATGTATTTTACCAGGAAACGAGGATAAAGCAGGCAGGAAAAGACTTTGCGCTCCAACGCATACCGACACACCCCAAAATTGTTGGCGATGTCCATTTTGCTGTAAAAGTTCAGGGGGAACAAACCCTAACCCTCAGTGGGTTTTTCCCACAATGGGATTTTCCCATGTATTTTACCAGGAAACGAGGATAAAGCAGGCAGAAAAAGTCTTTGCGCTCCAAAGCATACCGATGCACCCAGAAATTGTTAGCGATCTCCATTTTGCTGTAAAGGGTTCAGGGGGAGCGAACCCTAACCCTAAGTGGGTTTTTCCCCCAATGGGATTTTCCCATGTATTTTACCAGGAAACGAGGATAAATCAGGCAGGAAAAGTAAGCACCTTCCCAAGCATACCGAAATGCTCCAAATTTGTCGGCGATAATCATTTTACTGTACAAGTTCAGAGGGAGCGAACCCTAACCCTAAGTGGGTTTTTCCCTCAATGGGATTTTCCCATGTATTTTACCAGGAAACGACGATAAAGCAGGCAGGAAAAGACTTTGCACTCCAACGCATACCGACACACCCCAAAATTGTTGGCGATGTCCATTTTGTTGTAAAAGTTCAGGGGGAGCGAACCCTAACCCTAAGTGGGTTTTTCCCCCAATGGGATTTTCCCATGTATTTTACCAGGAAACGAGGATAAAGCAGGCAGGAAAAGTAAGCGCCCTCCTAAGCATTCCGATGCACCCCAAAATTGTTGGCGACGTCCATTTTGCTGTAAAAGTTCAGGGGGAGTGAACCCTAACCCTAAGTGGGTTTTTCCCCCAATGGGATTTTCCCATGTATTTTACCAGGAAAGGAGGATAAAGCAGGCAGGAAACGTAAGCGCCCTCCTAAGCATTCCGACGCACCCCAAAATTGTTGGCGATGTCCATTTTGCTGTAAAAGTTCAGGGGGAGTGAACCCTAACACTAAGTGGGTTTTTCCCACAATGGGATTTTCCCATGTATTTTACCAGGAAACGAGGATAAAGCAGGGAGGAAAAGTCTTTGCGCTCCAACGCATACCGACACACCCTAAAATTGTTGGCGATGTCCATTTTGCTGTAAAGGTTAAGGGGGAGCGAACCCTAACCCTAAGTGGGTTTTTCCCACAATAGGATTTTCCCATATATTTTACCAGGAAATGAGAATAAAGCAGGCAGGAAAAGGCTTTGCGTTCCAACGCATACCGACACACCCCAAAATTGTTGGCGATGTCGATTTTGCTGTAAACGTTCAGGGGGAGCGAAACCCTAAGCCTAAGTGTGTTTTTCCCCCAATGGGATTTTCCCATGTATTTTACCAGGAAACGAGGATAAAGCAGGCAGGAAAAGACTTTGCGCTCCAACGCATACCGACACACCCCAAAATTGTTGGCGATGTCCATTTTGCTGTAAAGGTTCAGGGGGAGCGAACTCTAACCCTAAGTGGGTTTTTCCCCAATGGGATTTTCCCATGTATTTTACCAGGAAACGAGGATAAAGCAGGCAGGAAAAGACTTTGCGCTCCAACGCATACCGACACACCCCAAAATTGTTGGCGATGTCCATTTTGCTGTAAAAGTTCAGGGGGAACAAACCCTAACCCTCAGTGGGTTTTTCCCACAATGGGATTTTCCCATGTATTTTACCAGGAAACGAGGATAAAGCAGGCAGAAAAAGTCTTTGCGCTCCAAAGCATACCGATGCACCCAGAAATTGTTAGCGATCTCCATTTTGCTGTAAAGGGTTCAGAGGGAGCGAACCCTAACCCTAAGTGGGTTTTTCCCCCAATGGGATTTTCCCATGTATTTTACCAGGAAACGAGGATAAAGCAGGCAGGAAAAGTAAGCACCTTCCTAAGCATACCGAAAGGCTCCAAATTTGTCGGCGATAATCATTTTACTGTACAAGTTCAGAGGGAGCGAACCCTAACCCTAAGTGGGTTTTTCCCTCAATGGGATTTTCCCATGTATTTTACCAGGAAACGACGATAAAGCAGGCAGGAAAAGACTTTGCACTCCAACGCATACCGACACACCCCAAAATTGTTGGCGATGTCCATTTTGTTGTAAAAGTTCAGGGGGAGCGAACCCTAACCCTAAGTGGGTTTTTCCCCCAATGGGATTTTCCCATGTATTTTTACCAGGAAACGAGGATAAAGCAGGCAGGAAAAGTAAGCGCCCTCCTAAGCATTCCGATGCACCCCAAAATTGTTGGCGACGTCCATTTTGCTGTAAAAGTTCAGGGGGAGTGAACCCTAACCCTAAGTGGGTTTTTCCCCCAATGGGATTTTCCCATGTATTTTACCAGGAAAGGAGGATAAAGCAGGCAGGAAACGTAAGCGCCCTCCTAAGCATTCCGACGCACCCCAAAATTGTTGGCGATGTCCATTTTGCTGTAAAAGTTCAGGGGGAGTGAACCCTAACACTAAGTGGGTTTTTCCCACAATGGGATTTTCCCATGTATTTTACCAGGAAACGAGGATAAAGCAGGGAGGAAAAGTCTTTGCGCTCCAACGCATACCGACACACCCTAAAATTGTTGGCGATGTCCATTTTGCTGTAAAGGTTAAGGGGGAGCGAACCCTAACCCTAAGTGGGTTTTTCCCACAATAGGATTTTCCCATATATTTTACCAGGAAATGAGAATAAAGCAGGCAGGAAAAGGCTTTGCGTTCCAACGCATACCGACACACCCCAAAATTGTTGGCGATGTCGATTTTGCTGTAAACGTTCAGGGGGAGCGAAACCCTAAGCCTAAGTGTGTTTTTCCCCCAATGGGATTTTCCCATGTATTTTACCAGGAAACGAGGATAAAGCAGGCAGGAAAAGACTTTGCGCTCCAACGCATACCGACACACCCCAAAATTGTTGGCGATGTCCATTTTGCTGTAAAGGTTCAGGGGGAGCGAACTCTAACCCTAAGTGGGTTTTTCCCCCAATGGGATTTTCCCATGTATTTTACCAGGAAACGAGGATAAAGCAGGCAGGAAAAGACTTTGCGCTCCAACGCATACCGACACACCCCAAAATTGTTGGCGATGTCCATTTTGCTGTAAAAGTTCAGGGGGAACAAACCCTAACCCTCAGTGGGTTTTTCCCACAATGGGATTTTCCCATGTATTTTACCAGGAAACGAGGATAAAGCAGGCAGAAAAAGTCTTTGCGCTCCAAAGCATACCGATGCACCCAGAAATTGTTAGCGATCTCCATTTTGCTGTAAAGGGTTCAGAGGGAGCGAACCCTAACCCTAAGTGGGTTTTTCCCCCAATGGGATTTTCCCATGTATTTTACCAGGAAACGAGGATAAAGCAGGCAGGAAAAGTAAGCACCTTCCTAAGCATACCGAAAGGCTCCAAATTTGTCGGCGATAATCATTTTACTGTACAAGTTCAGAGGGAGCGAACCGTAACCCTAAGTGGGTTTTTCCCTCAATGGGATTTTCCCATGTATTTTACCAGGAAACGACGATAAAGCAGGCAGGAAAAGACTTTGCACTCCAACGCATACCGACACACCCCAAAATTGTTGGCGATGTCCATTTTGTTGTAAAAGTTCAGGGGGAGCGAACCCTAACCCTAAGTGGGTTTTTCCCCCAATGGGATTTTCCCATGTATTTTACCAGGAAACGAGGATAAAGCAGGCAGGAAAAGTAAGCACCCTCCTAAGCATTCCGATGCACCCCAAAATTGTTGGCGATGTCCATTTTGCTGTAAAAGTTCAGGGGGAGTGAACCCTAACCCTAAGTGGGTTTTTCCCCCAATGGGATTTTCCCATGTATTTTACCAGGAAAGGAGGATAAAGAAGGCAGGAAACGTAAGCGTCCTCCTAAGCATTCCGACGCACCCCAAAATTGTTGGCGATGTCCATTTTGCTGTAAAAGTTCAGGGGAGTGAACCCTAACACTAAGTGGGTTTTTCCCACAATGGGATTTTCCCATGTATTTTACCAGGAAACGAGGATAAAGCAGGGAGGAAAAGTCTTTGCGCTCCAACGCATACCGACACACCCTAAAATTGTTGGCGATGTCCATTTTGCTGTAAAAGTTCAGGGGGAGCGAACCCTAACCCTAAGTGGGTTTTTCCCACAATAGGATTTTCCCATATATTTTACCAGGAAATGAGAATAAAGCAGGCAGGAAAAGGCTTTGCGTTCCAACGCATACCGACACACCCCAAAATTGTTGGCGATGTCGATTTTGCTGTAAACGTTCAGGGGGAGCGAAACCCTAAGCCTAAGTGTGTTTTTCCCCCAATGGGATTTTCCCATGTATTTTACCAGGAAACGAGGATAAAGCAGGCAGGAAAAGACTTTGCGCTCCAACGCATACCGACACACCCCAAAATTGTTGGCGATGTCCATTTTTCTGTAAAGGTTCAGGGGGAGCGAACTCTAACCCTAAGTGGGTTTTTCCCCCAATGGGATTTTCCCATGTATTTTACCAGGAAACGAGGATAAAGCAGGCAGGAAAAGACTTTGCGCTCCAACGCATACCGACACACCCCAAAATTGTTGGAGATGTCCATTTTGCTGTAAAAGTTCAGGGGGAACAAACCCTAACTCTAAGTGGGTTTTTCCCACAATGGGATTTTCCCATGTATTTTACCAGGAAACGAGGATAAAGCAGGCAGAAAAAGTCTTTGCGCTCCAAAGCATACCGATGCACCCAGAAATTGTTAGCGATCTCCATTTTGCTGTAAAGGGTTCAGGGGGAGCGAACCCTAACCCTAAGTGGGTTTTTCCCCCAATGGGATTTTCCCATGTATTTTACCAGGAAACGAGGATAAAGCAGGCAGGAAAAGTAAGCACCTTCCTAAGCATACCGAAATGCTCCAAATTTGTCGGCGATAATCATTTTACTGTACAAGTTCAGAGGGAGCGAACCCTAACCCTAAGTGGGTTTTTCCCACAATGGGATTTTCCCATGTATTTTACCAGGTAACGAGGATAAAGCAGGCAGGAAAAGACTTTGCGCTCCAATGCATACCGACACACCCTAAAATTGTTGGCGATGTCCATTTTGCTGTAAAAGTTCAGGGGGAGTGAACACTAACCCTAAAGTGGGTTTTTCCCACAATGGGATTTTCCCATGTATTTTACCAGGAAATGAGGATAAAGCAGCAGGAAAAGTCTTTGCACTCTTACGCATACCGACACACCCCAAAATTGTTGGCGATGTCCATTTTGCTGTAAAAGTTCAGGGGGAGAACCCTAACCCTAAGTGGGATTTTCCCACAATAGGATTTTCCCACATATTTTACCAGGAAACGAGAATAAAGCAGGCAGGAAAAGGCTTTGCGTTCCAACGCATACCGACACACCCCAAAATTGTTGGCGATGGCGATTTTGCTGTAAACGTTCAGGGGGAGCGAAACCCTAAGCCTAAGTGTGTTTTTCCCCCAATGGGATTTTCCCATGTATTTTACCAGGAAACGAGGATAAAGCAGGCAGGAAAAGACTTCGCGCTCCAACGCATACCGACACACCCCAAAATTGTTGGCGATGTCCATTTTGCTGTAAAAGTTCAGGGGGAACAAACCCTAACCCTCAGTGGGTTTTTCCCACAATGGGATTTTCCCATGTATTTTACCAGGAAACGAGGATAAAGCAGGCAGAAAAAGTCTTTGCGCTCCAAAGCATACCGATGCACCCAGAAATTGTTAGCGATCTCCATTTTGATGTAAAGGGTTCAGGGGGAGCGAACCCTAACCCTAAGTGGGTTTTTCCCCCAATGGTATTTTCCCATGTATTTTACCAGGAAACGAGGATAAAGCAGGCAGGAAAAGTAAGCGCCCTCCTAAGCATTCCGATGCACCCCAAAATTGTTGGCGACGTCCATTTTGCTGTAAAAGTTCAGGGGGAGTGAACCCTAACCCTAAGTGGGTTTTTCCCCCAATGGGATTTTCCCATGTATTTTACCAGGAAAGGAGGATAAAGCAGGCAGGAAACGTAAGTGCCCTCCTAAGCATTCCGACGCACCCCAAAATTGTTGGCGACGTCCATTTTGCTGTAAAAGTTCAGGGGGAGTGAACCCTAACACTAAGTGGGTTTTTCCCCCAATGGGATTTTCCCATGTATTTTACCAGGAAACGAGGATAAAGCAGGCAGGAAAAGACTTTGCGCTCCAACGCATACGGACACACCCCAAAATTGTTGGCGATGTCGATTTTGCTGTAAAAGTTCAGGGGGAGCGAAACCCTAAGCCTAAGTGTGTTTTTCCCCCAATGGGATTTTCCCATGTATTTTACCAGGAAACGAGGATAAAGCAGGCAGGAAAAGACTTTGCGCTCCAACGCATACCGACACACCCCAAAATTGTTGGCGATGTCCATTTTGTTGTAAAAGTTCAGGGGGAGCGAAACCTAACCCTAAGTGGGTTTTTCCCCCATGGGATTTTCCCATGTATTTTACCAGGAAACGAGGATAAAGCAGGCAGGAAAAGTAAGCGCCCTCCTAAGCATTCCGATGCACCCCAAAATTGTTGGCAACGTCCATTTTGCTGTAAAAGTTCAGGGGGAGTGAACCCTAACCCTAAGTGGGTTTTTCCCCCAATGGGATTTTCCCATGTATTTTACCAGGAAAGGAGGATAAAGCAGGCAGGAAACGTAAGCGCCCTCCTAAGCATTCCGACGCACCCCAAAATTGTTGGCGATGTCCATTTTGCTGTAAAAGTTCAGGGGGAGTGAACCCTAACCCTAAGTGGGTTTTTCCCACAATAGGATTTTCCCATATATTTTACCAGGAAATGAGAATAAAGCAGGTAGGAAAAGGCTTTGCGTTCCAACGCATACCGACACACCCCAAAATTGTTGGCGATGTCGATTTTGCTGTAAACGTTCAGGGGGAGCGAAACCCTAAGCCTAAGTGTGTTTTTCCCCCAATGGGATTTTCCCATGTATTTTATTAGGAAACGAGGATAAAGCAGGCAGGAAAAGTAAGCGCCCTCCTAAGCATACCGACACACTCCAAAATTGTTGCCGATGTCCATTTTGCTGTAAAAGTTCAGGGGGAGCGAACCCTAACCCTAAGTGTGTTTTTCCCCCAATGGTATTTTCCCATGTATTTTACCAGGAAACGAGGATAAAGCAGGCAGAAAAAGTCTTTACGTTCTAAGGCATACCAATGCACCCAGAAATTGTTGGCGATCTCCATTTTGCTGTAAAAGTTCAGGGGGAGCGAACACTAACCCTAAGTGGGTTTTTCCCCCAATGGGATTTTCCCATGTATTTTACCAGGAAACGAGGATAAAGCAGGCAGGAAAAGTAAGCACCTTCCTAAGCATACCGAAATGCTCCAAATTTGTCAGCGATAATCATTTTGCTGTACAAGTTCAGAGGGAGCGAACCCTAACCCTAAGTGGGTTTTTCCCCCAATGGGATTTTCCCATGTATTTTACCAGGAAACGAGGATAAAGTAGGCCGGAAAAGTATTTGCGCTCCAACGCATACCGACACACCCCAAAATTGTTGGCGATGTCCATTTTGCTGTAAAAGTTAAGGGGGAGCGAACCCTAACCCTAAGTGGGTATTTCCCCCAATGGGATTTTCCCATGTATTTTACCAGGAAACGAGGATAAAGCAGGCAGGAAAAGTAAGCGCCCTCCTAAGCATACCGACGCACCCCAAAATTGTTGGCGATGTCCATTTTGCTGTAAAAGTTCAGGGGGAGCGAACCCTAACCCTAAATGGGTATTTCCCCCAATGGGATTTTCCCATGTATTTTACCAGGAAACGAGGATAAAGCAGGCAGGAAAAGTAAGCGCCCTCCTAAGCATACCGACGCACCCTAAAATTGTTGGCGATCTCGATTTCGCTGTAAACGTTCAGGGGGAGCGAAACCCTAACCCTAAGTGGGTTTTTCCCTCAATGGGATTTTCCCATGTATTTTACCAGGAAACGACGATAAAGCAGGCAGGAAAAGACTTTACGCTCCAACGCATACCGACACACCCCAAAATTGTTGGCGATGTCCATTTTGCTGTAAAAGTTCAGGGGGAGTGAACCCTAACCCTAAGTGGGTTTTTCCCCCAAAGGGATTTTCCCATGTATTTTACCAGGAAACGAGGATAAAGCAGGCAGGAAAAGTAAGCGCCCTCCTAAGCATACCGACGCACCCCAAAATTGTTGGCAATGTCCATTTTGCTGTAAAAGTTCAGGGGGAGTGAACCCTAACCCTAAGTGGGTTTTTCCCACAATGGGATTTTCCCATATATTTTACCAGGAAACGAGGATAAAGCAGGAAGAAAATGTCTTTGCGCTCCAACGCATACCGACACACCCCAAAATTGTTGGCGATGTCCATTTTGCTGTAAAAGTTCAGGGGGAACAAACCCTAACCCTAAGTGGGTTTTTCCCACAATGGGATTTTCCCATGTATTTTACCAGGAAACGAGGATAAAGCAGGCAGAAAAAGTCTTTGCGCTCCAAAGCATACCGATGCACCCAGAAATTGTTAGCGATCTCCATTTTGCTGTAAAGGGTTCAGGGGGAGCGAACCCTAACCCTAAGTGGGTTTTTCCCCCAATGGGATTTTCCCATGTATTTTACCAGGAAACGAGGATAAAGCAGGCAGGAAGAGTAAGCACCTTCCTAAGCATACCGAAATGCTCCAAATTTGTCGGCGATAATCATTTTACTGTACACGTTCAGAGGGAGCGAACCCTAACCCTAAGTGGGTTTTTCCCACAATGGGATTTTCCCATGTATTTTACCAGGTAACAAGGATAAAGCAGGCAGGAAAAGACTTTGCGCTCCAATGCATACCGACACACCCTAAAATTGTTGGCGATGTCCATTTTGCTGTAAAAGTTCAGGGGGAGCGAACCCTAACCCTAAGTGTGTATTTCCCCCAATGGGATTTTCCCATGTATTTTACCAGGAAACGAGGATAAAGCAGGCAGGAAAAGTAAGCGCCCTCCTAAGCACACCGACGCACCCTAAAATTGTTGGCGATCTCGATTTTGCTGTAAACGTTCAGGGGGAGCGAAACCCTAACCCTAAGTGGGTTTTTCCCTCAATGGGATTTTCCCATGTATTTTACCAGGAAACGACGATAAAGCAGGCAGGAAAAGACTTTGCGCTCCAACGCATACCGACACACCCCAAAATTGTTGGCGATGTCCATTTTGTTGTAAAAGTTCAAGGGGAGCGAAACCTAACCCTAAGTGGGTTTTTCCCCCAATGGGATTTTCCCATGTATTTTACCAGGAAACGAGGATAAAGCAGGCAGGAAAAGTAAGCGCCCTCCTAAGCATTCCGACGCACCCCAAAATTGTTGGCGACGTCCATTTTGCTGTAAAAGTTCAGGGGGAGTGAACCCTAACCCTAAGTGGGTTTTTCCCCCAATGGGATTTTCCCATGTATTTTACCAGGTAACAAGGATAAAGCAGGCAGGAAAAGACTTTGCGCTCCAATGCATACCGACACACCCTAAAATTGTTGGCGATGTCGATTTTGCTGTAAAAGTTCAGGGGGAGTGAACCCTAACCCTAAGTGGGTTTTTCCCCCAATGGGATTTTCCCATGTATTTTATTAGGAAACGAGGATAAAGCAGGCAGGAAAAGTAAGCGCCCTCCTAAGCATACCGACGCACCCCAAAATTGTTGGCAATGTCTATTTTGCTGTAAAAGTTCAGGGGGAGCGAACCCTAACCCTAAGTGGGTTTTTCCCACAATGAGATTTTCCCATATATTTTACCAGGAAACGAGGATAAAGCAGGCAGGAAAAGTCTTTGCGCTCCAAAGCATACCGACACACTCCAAAATTGTTGGCGATGTCCATTTTGCTGTAAAAGTTCAGGGGGAACAAACCCTAACCCTAAGTGTGTTTTTCCCACAATGGGATTTTCCCATGTATTTTACCAGGAAACGAGGATAAAGCAGGCAGAAAAAGTCTTTGCGTTCCAAGGCATACCGATGCACCCAGAAATTGTTGGCGATCACCATTTTGCTGTAAAAGTTCAGGGGGAGCGAACCCTAACCCTAAGTGGGTTTTTCCCCCAATGGGATTTTCCCATGTATTTTACCAGGAAACGAGGATAAAGTAGGCCGGAAAAGTAAGCGCCCTCCTAAGCATACCGACGCACCCCAAAATTGTTGGCGATGTCCATTTTGCTGTAAAAGTTCAGGGGGAGCGAACCCTAACCCTAAGTGTGTATTTCCCCCAATGGGATTTTCCCATGTATTTTACCAGGAAATGAGGATAAAGCAGGCAGGAAAAGTAAGCGCCCTCCTAAGCATACCGACGCACCCTAAAATTGTTGGCGATCTCGATTTCGCTGTAAACGTTCAGGGGGAGCGAAACCCTAACCCTAAGTGGGTTTTTCCCTCAATGGGATTTTCCCATGTATTTTACCAGGAAACGACGATAAAGCAGGCAGGAAAAGACTTTGCGCTCCAACGCATACCGACACACCCCAAAATTGTTGGTGATGTCCATTTTGCTGTAAAAGTTCAGGGGGAGTGAACCCTAACCCTAAGTGGGTTTTTCCCCCAATGGGATTTTCCCATGTATTTTACCAGGAAACGAGGATATAGCAGGCAGGAAAAGTAAGCACCCTCCTAAGCATTCCGACGCACCCCAAAATTGTTGGCGATGTCCATTTTGCTGTAAAAGTTCAGGGGGAGTGAACCCTAACCCTAAGTGGGTTTTTCCCCCAATGGGATTTTCCCATGTATTTTACCAGGAAACGAGGATAAAGCAGGCAGGAAAAGTAAGCACCCTCCTAAGCATTCCAACGCACCCCAAAATTGTTGGCGATGTCCATTTTGCTGTAAAAGTTCAGGGGGAGTGAACCCTAACCCTAAGTGGGTTTTTTCCACAATGGGATTTTCCCATGTATTTTACCAGGAAACGAGGATAAAGCAGGCAGGAAAAGTCTTTGCGCTCTAACGCATACCGACACACCCCAAAATTGTTGGCGATGTCCATTTTGCTGTAAAAGTTGAGGGGGAGCGAACCCTAACCCTAAGTGGGTTTTTCCCCCAATGGGATTTTCCCATGTATTTTACCAGGAAACGAGGATAAAGCAGGCAGGAAAAGTAAGCGCCCTCCTAAGCATACCGACGCACCCCAAAATTGTTGGCAATGTCTATTTTGCTGTAAAAGTTCAGGGGGAGCGAACCCTAACCCTAAGTGGGTTTTTCCCCCAATGGGATTTTCCCATGTATTTTAACCAGGAAACGAGGATAAAGCAGGCAGGAAGAGTAAGCACCTTCCTAAGCATACCGAAATGCTCCAAATTTGTCGGCGATAATCATTTTACTGTACACGTTCAGAGGGAGCGAACCCTAACCCTAAGTGGGTTTTTCCCACAATGGGATTTTCCCATGTATTTTACCAGGTAACAAGGATAAAGCAGGCAGGAAAAGACTTTGCGCTCCAACGCATACCGACACACCCCAAAATTGTTGGCGATGTCGATTTTGCTGTAAACGTTCAGGGGGAGCGAAACCCTAAGCCTAAGTGTGTTTTTCCCCCAATGGGATTTTCCCATGTATTTTACCAGGAAACGAGGATAAAGCAGGCAGGAAAAGACTTTGCGCTCCAATGCATACCGACACACCCCAAAATTGTTGGCGATGTCCATTTTGCTGTAAAGGTTCAGGGGGAGCGAACTCTAACCCTAAGTGGGTTTTTCCCCCAATGGGATTTTCCCATGTATTTTACCAGGAAACGAGGATAAAGCAGGCAGAAAAAGTCTTTGCCTTCCAAGGCATACCGATGCACCCAGAAATTGTTGGCGATCTCCATTTTGCTGTAAAAGTTCAGGGGGAGCGAACCCTAACCCTAAGTGGGTTTTTCCCCCAATGGGATTTTCCCATGTATTTTACCAGGAAACGAGGATAAAGCAGGCAGGAAAAGTAAGCACCTTCCTAAGCACACCGAAATGCTCCAAATTTGCCAGCGATAATCATTTTGCTGTACAAGTTCAGAGGGAGCGAACCCTAACCCTAAGTGGGTTTTTCCCCCAATGGGATTTTCCCATGTATTTTACCAGGAAACGAGGATAAAGCAGGCAGGAAAAGTAAGCGCCCTCCTAAGCATACCGACGCACCCCAAAATTGTTGGCGATGTCCATTTTGCTGTAAAATTTCAGGGGGAGCGAACCCTAACCCTAAGTGGGTATTTCCCCCAATGGGATTTTCCCATGTATTTTACCAGGAAACGAGGATAAAGCAGGCAGGAAAAGTAAGCGCCCTCCTAAGCATACCGACGCACCCTAAAATTGTTGGCGATCTCGATTTCGCTGTAAACGTTCAGGGGGAGCGAAACCCTAACCCTAAGTGGGTTTTTCCCTCAATGGGATTTTCCCATGTATTTTACCAGGAAACGACGATAAAGCAGGCAGGAAAAGACTTTGCGCTCCAACGCATACCGACACACCCCAAAATTGTTGGCAATGTCCATTTTGCTGTAAAGTTCAGGGGGAGTGAACCCTAACCCTAAGTGGGTTTTTCCCCCAATGGGATTTTCCCATGTATTTTACCAGGAATCGAGGATATAGCAGGCAGGAAAAGTAAGCACCCTCCTAAGCATTCTGACGCACCCCAAAATTGTTGGGGTTGTCCATTTTGCTGTAAAAGTTCAGGGGGAGTGAACCCTAACCCTAAGTGGGTTTTTCCCCCAATGGGATTTTCCCATGTATTTTACCAGGAAACGAGGATAAAGCAGGCAGGAAAAGTAAGCACCCTCCTAAGCATTCCAACGCACCCCAAAATTGTTGGCGATGTCCATTTTGCTGTAAAAGTTCAGGGGGAGTGAACCCTAACCCTAAGTGGGTTTTTCCCCCAATGGGATTTTCCCATGTATTTTACCAGGAAACGAGGATAAAGCAGGCAGGAAAAGTCTTTGCGCTCTAACGCATACCGACACACACCAAAATTGTTGGCGATGTCCATTTTGCTGTAAAAGTTGAGGGGGAGCGAACCCTAACCCTAAGTGGGTTTTTCCCCCAATGGGATTTTCCCATGTATTTTACCAGGAAACGAGGATAAAGCAGGCAGGAAAAGTAAGCGCCCTCCTAAGCATACCGACGCACCCCAAAATTGTTGGCAATGTCTATTTTGCTGTAAAAGTTCAGGGGGAGCGAACCCTAACGCTAAGTGGGTTTTTCCCCCAATGGGATTTTCCCATGTATTTTACCAGGAAACGAGGATAAAGCAGGCAGGAACAGTAAGCACCTTCCTAAGAATACCGAAATGCTCCAAATTTGTCGGCGATAATCATTTTACTGTACACGTTCAGAGGGAGCGAACCCTAACCCTAAGTGGGTTTTTCCCACAATGGGATTTTCCCATGTATTTTACCAGGTAACAAGGATAAAGCAGGCAGGAAAAGACTTTGCGCTCCAATGCATACCGACACACCCTAAAATTGTTGGTAATGTCCATTTTGCTGTAAAAGTTCAGGGGGAGCGAACCCTAACCCTAAGTGTGTATTTCCCCCAATGGGATTTTCCCATGTATTTTACCAGGAAACGACGATAAAGCAGGCAGGAAAAGTAAGCGCCCTCCTAAGCACACTGACGCACCCTAAAATTATTGGCGATCTCGATTTTGCTGTAAACGTTCAGGGGAGCGAAACCCTAACCCTAAGTGGGTTTTTCCTTCAATGGGATTTTCCCATGTATTTTACCAGGAAACGACGATAAAGCAGGCAGGAAAAGACTTTGCGCTCCAACGCATACCGACACACCCCAAAATTGTTGGCGATGTCCATTTTGTTGTAAAAGTTCAGGGGGAGCGAACCCTAACCCTAAGTGGGTTTTTCCCCCAATGGGATTTTCCCATGTATTTTACCAGGAAACGAGGATAAAGCAGGCAGGAAAAAGTAAGCGCCCTCCTAAGCATTCCGACGCACCCCAAAATTGTTGGCGACGTCCATTTTGCTGTAAAAGTTCAGGGGGAGTGAACCCTAACCGTAAGTGGGTTTTTCCCCCAAAGGGATTTTCCCATGTATTTTACCAGGAAAGGAGGATAAAGCAGGCAGGAAACGTAAGCGCCCTCCTAAGCATTCCGACGCACCCCAAAATTGTTGGCGATGTCCATTTTGCTGTAAAAGTTCAGGGGGAGTGAACCCTAACCGTAAGTGGGTTTTTCCCACAATAGGATTTTCCCATATATTTTACCAGGAAATGAGAATAAAGCAGGAAGGAAAAGGCTTTGCGTTCCAACGCATACCGACACACCCCAAAATTGTTGCGATGTCGATTTTGCTGTAAACGTTCAGGGGGAGCGAAACCCTAAGCCTAAGTGTGTTTTTCCCCCAATGGGATTTTCCCATGTATTTTATTAGGAAACGAGGATAAAGCAGGCAGGAAAAGTAAGCGCCCTCCTAAGCATACCGACGCACCCCAAAATTGTTGGCAATGTCTATTTTGCTGTAAAAGTTCAGGGGGAGCGAACCCTAACCCTAAGTGGGTTTTTCCCACAATGAGATTTTCCCATATATTTTACCAGGAAACGAGGATAAAGCAGGAAGGAAAAGTCTTTGCGCTCCAAAGCATACCGACACACTCCAAAATTGTTGGCGATGTCCATTTTGCTGTAAAAGTTCAGGGGGAACAAACCCTAACCCTAAGTGTGTTTTTCCCACAATGGGATTTTCCCATGTATTTTATTAGGAAACGAGGATAAAGCAGGCAGGAAAAGTAAGCGCCCTCCTAAGCATTCCGACGCACCCCAAAATTGTTGGCGACGTCCATTTTGCTGTAAAAGTTCAGGGGGAGCGAACCCTAACCCTAAGTGGGTTTTTCCCCCAATGGGATTTTTCCCATGTATTTTACCAGGAAATGAGGATAAAGCAGGCAGGAAAAGTAAGCACCTTCCTAAGCATACCGAAATGCTCCAAATTTGTCGGCGATAATCATTTTACTGTACAAGTTCAGAGGGAGCGAACCCTAACCCTAAGTGGGTTTTTCCCCCAATGGGATTTTCCCATGTATTTTACCAGGAAACGAGGATAAAGCAGGCAGGAAAAGACTTTGCGCTCCAACGCATACCGATACACCCCAAAATTGTTGGCGATGTCCATTTTGCTGTAAAGGTTCAGGGGGAGCGAACTCTAACCCTAAGTGGGTTTTTCCCACAATGAGATTTTCCCATATATTTTACCAGGAAACGAGGATAAAGCAGGCAGGAAAAGTCTTTGCGCTCCAAAGCATACCGACACACTCCAAAATTGTTGGCGATGTCCATTTTGCTGTAAAAGTTCAGGGGGAACAAACCCTAACCCTAAGTGTGTTTTTCCCACAATGGGATTTTCCCATGTATTTTACCAGGAAACGAGGATAAAGCAGGCAGAAAAAGTCTTTGCCTTCCAAGGCATACCGATGCACCCAGAAATTGTTGGCGATCTCCATTTTGCTGTAAAAGTTCAGGGGGAGCGAACCCTAACCCTAAGAGGGTTTTTCCCCCAATGGGATTTTCCCATGTATTTTACCAGGAAACGAGGATAAAGCAGGCAGGAAAAGTAAGCACCTTCCTAAGCACACCGAAATGCTCCAAATTTGCCAGCGATAATCATTTTGCTGTACAAGTTCAGAGGGAGCGAACCCTAACCCTAAGTGGGTTTTTCCCCCAATGGGATTTTCCCATGTATTTTACCAGGAAACGAGGATAAAGCAGGCAGGAAAAGTAAGCGCCCTCCTAAGCATACCGACGCTCCCCAAAATTGTTGGCGATGTCCATTTTGCTGTAAAATTTCAGGGGGAGCGAACCCTAACCCTAAGTGGGTATTTTCCCCCAATGGGATTTTCCCATGTATTTTACCAGGAAACGAGGATAAAGCAGGCAGGAAAAGTAAGCGCCCTCCTAAGCATACCTACGCACCCTAAAATTGTTGGCGATCTCGATTTCGCTGTAAACGTTCAGGGGGAGCGAAACCCTTACCCTAAGTGGGTTTTTCCCTCAATGGGATTTTCCCATGTATTTTACCAGGAAACGACGATAAAGCAGGCAGGAAAAGACTTTGCGCTCCAACGCATACCGACACACCCCAAAATTGTTGGCAATGTCCATTTTGCTGTAAAGTTCAGGGGGAGTGAACCCTAACCCTAAGTGGGTTTTTCCCCCAATGGGATTTTCCCATGTATTTTACCAGGAATCGAGGATATAGCAGGCAGGAAAAGTAAGCACCCTCCTAAGCATTCTGACGCACCCCAAAATTGTTGGGGTTGTCCATTTTGCTGTAAAAGTTCAGGGGAGTGAACCCCTAACCCTAAGTGGGTTTTTCCCCCAATGGGATTTTCCCATGTATTTTACCAGGAAACGAGGATAAAGCAGGCAGGAAAAGTAAGCGCCCTCCTAAGCATACCGACGCACCCCAAAATTGTTGGCAATGTCTATTTTGCTGTAAAAGTTCAGGGGGAGCGACCCTAACCCTAAGTGGGTTTTTCCCACAATGAGATTTTCCCATATATTTTACCAGGAAACGAGGATAAAGCAGGCAGGAAAAGTCTTTGCGCTCCAAAGCATACCGACACACTCCAAAATTGTTGGCGATGTCCATTTTGCTGTAAAAGTTCAGGGGGAACAAACCCTAACCCTAAGTGTGTTTTTCCCACAATGGGATTTTCCCATGTATTTTATTAGGAAACGAGGATAAAGCAGGCAGGAAAAGTAAGCGCCCTCCTAAGCATTCCCGACGCACCCCAAAATTGTTGGCGACGTTCCATTTTGCTGTAAAAGTTCAGGGGGAGCGAACCCTAACCCTAAGTGGGTTTTTCCCCCAATGGGATTTTCCCATGTATTTTACCAGGAAACGAGGATAAAGCAGGCAAGGAAAAGTAAGCACCTTCCTAAGCATACCGAAATGCTCCAAATTTGTTGGCGATAATCATTTTACTGTACAAGTTCAGAGGGAGCGAACCCTAACCCTAAGTGGGTTTTTCCCCCAATGGGATTTTCCCATGTATTTTACCAGGAAACGAGGATAAAGCAGGCAGGAAAAGTAAGCGCCCTCCTAAGCATTCCGACGCACCCCAAAATTGTTGGCGACGTCCATTTTGCTGTAAAAGTTCAGGGGGAGTGAACCCTAACCCTAAGTGGGTTTTTCCCCCAATGGGATTTTCCCATGTATTTTACCAGGAAACGAGGATAAAGCAGGCAGGAAACGTAAGCGCCCTCCTAAGCATTCCGACGCACCCCAAAATTGTTGGCGATGTCCATTTTGCTGTAAAAGTTCAGGGGGAGTGAACCCTAACACTAAGTGGGATTTTCCCACAATGGGATTTTCCCATGTATTTTACCAGGAAACGAGGATAAAGCAGGGAGGAAAAGTCTTTGCGCTCCAACGCATACCGACACACCCTAATATTGTTGGCGATGTCCATTTTGCTGTAAAGGTTCAGGGGGAACAAACCCTAACCCTCAGTGGGTTTTTCCCACAATGGAATTTTCCCATGTATTTTACCAGGAAACAAGGATAAAGCAGGCAGAAAAAGTCTTTGCGCTCCAAAGCATACCGATGCACCCAGAAATTGTTAGCGATCTCCATTTTCCCTGTAAAGGGTTCAGGGGGAGCGAACCCTAACCCTAAGTGGGTTTTTCCCCCAATGGGATTTTCCCATGTATTTTACCAGGAAACGAGGATAAATCAGGCAGGAAAAGTAAGCACCTTCCTAAGCATACCGAAATGCTCCAAATTTGTCGGCGATAATCATTTTACTGTACAAGTTCAGAGGGAGCGAATCCTAACCCTAAGTGGGTTTTTCCCTCAATGGGATTTTCCATGTATTTTACCAGGAAACGACGATAAAGCAGGCAGGAAAAGACTTTGCACTCCAACGCATACCGACACACCCCAAAATTGTTGGCGATGTCCATTTTGTTGTAAAAGTTCAGGGGGAGCGAACCCTAACCCTAAGTGGGTTTTTCCCCCAATGGGATTTTCCCATGTATTTTACCAGGAAACGAGGATAAAGCAGGCAGGAAAAGTAAGCACCCTCCTAAGCATTCCAACGCACCCCAAAATTGTTGGCGATGTCCATTTTGCTGTAAAAGTTCAGGGGGAGTGAACCCTAACCCTAAGTGGGTTTTTCCCCCAATGGGATTTTCCCATGTATTTTACCAGGAAACGAGGATAAAGCAGGCAGGAAAAGTCTTTGCGCTCTAACGCATACCGACACACACCAAAATTGTTGGCGATGTCCATTTTGCTGTAAAAGTTGAGGGGGAGCGAACCCTAACCCTAAGTGGGTTTTTCCCCCAATGGGATTTTCCCATGTATTTTACCAGGAAACGAGGATAAAGCAGGCAGGAAAAGTAAGCGCCCTCCTAAGCATACCGACGCACCCCAAAATTGTTGGCAATGTCTATTTTGCTGTAAAAGTTCAGGGGGAGCGAACCCTAACGCTAAGTGGGTTTTTCCCCCAATGGGATTTTCCCATGTATTTTACCAGGAAACGAGGATAAAGCAGGCAGGAACAGTAAGCACCTTCCTAAGAATACCGAAATGCTCCAAATTTGTCGGCGATAATCATTTTACTGTACACGTTCAGAGGGAGCGAACCCTAACCCTAAGTGGGTTTTTCCCACAATGGGATTTTCCCATGTATTTTACCAGGTAACAAGGATAAAGCAGGCAGGAAAAGACTTTGCGCTCCAATGCATACCGACACACCCTAAAATTGTTGGTAATGTCCATTTTGCTGTAAAAGTTCAGGGGGAGCGAACCCTAACCCTAAGTGTGTATTTCCCCCAATGGATTTTCCCATGTATTTTACCAGGAAACGACGATAAAGCAGGCAGGGAAAAGTAAGCGCCCTCCTAAGCACACTGACGCACCCTAAAATTATTGGCGATCTCGATTTTGCTGTAAACGTTCAGGGGGAGCGAAACCCTAACCCTAAGTGGGTTTTTCCTTCAATGGGATTTTCCCATGTATTTTACCAGGAAACGACGATAAAGCAGGCAGGAAAAGACTTTGCGCTCCAACGCATACCGACACACCCCAAAATTGTTGGCGATGTCCATTTTGTTGTAAAAGTTCAGGGGGAGCGAACCCTAACCCTAAGTGGGTTTTTCCCCCAATGGGATTTTCCCATGTATTTTACCAGGAAACGAGGATAAAGCAGGCAGGAAAAGTAAGCGCCCTCCTAAGCATTCCGACGCACCCCAAAATTGTTGGCGACGTCCATTTTGCTGTAAAAGTTCAGGGGGAGTGAACCCTAACCGTAAGTGGGTTTTTCCCCCAAAGGGATTTTCCCATGTATTTTACCAGGAAAGGAGGATAAAGCAGGCAGGAAACGTAAGCGCCCTCCTAAGCATTCCGACGCACCCCAAAATTGTTGGCGATGTCCATTTTGCTGTAAAAGTTCAGGGGGAGTGAACCCTAACCGTAAGTGGGTTTTTCCCACAATAGGATTTTCCCATATATTTTACCAGGAAATGAGAATAAAGCAGGAAGGAAAAGGCTTTGCGTTCCAACGCATACCGACACACCCCAAAATTGTTGCGATGTCGATTTTGCTGTAAACGTTCAGGGGGAGCGAAACCCTAAGCCTAAGTGTGTTTTTCCCCCAATGGGATTTTCCCATGTATTTTATTAGGAAACGAGGATAAAGCAGGCAGGAAAAGTAAGCGCCCTCCTAAGCATACCGACGCACCCCAAAATTGTTGGCAATGTCTATTTTGCTGTAAAAGTTCAGGGGGAGCGAACCCTAACCCTAAGTGGGTTTTTCCCACAATGAGATTTTCCCATATATTTTACCAGGAAACGAGGATAAAGCAGGAAGGAAAAGTCTTTGCGCTCCAAAGCATACCGACACACTCCAAAATTGTTGGCGATGTCCATTTTGCTGTAAAAGTTCAGGGGGAACAAACCCTAACCCTAAGTGTGTTTTTCCCACAATGGGATTTTCCCATGTATTTTATTAGGAAACGAGGATAAAGCAGGCAGGAAAAGTAAGCGCCCTCCTAAGCATTCCGACGCACCCCAAAATTGTTGGCGACGTCCATTTTGCTGTAAAAGTTCAGGGGGAGCGAACCCTAACCCTAAGTGGGTTTTTCCCCCAATGGGATTTTCCCATGTATTTTACCAGGAAATGAGGATAAAGCAGGCAGGAAAAGTAAGCACCTTCCTAAGCATACCGAAATGCTCCAAATTTGTCGGCGATAATCATTTTACTGTACAAGTTCAGAGGGAGCGAACCCTAACCCTAAGTGGGTTTTTCCCCCAATGGGATTTTCCCATGTATTTTACCAGGAAACGAGGATAAAGCAGGCAGGAAAAGACTTTGCGCTCCAACGCATACCGATACACCCCAAAATTGTTGGCGATGTCCATTTTGCTGTAAAGGTTCAGGGGGAGCGAACTCTAACCCTAAGTGGGTTTTTCCCACAATGAGATTTTCCCATATATTTTACCAGGAAACGAGGATAAAGCAGGCAGGAAAAGTCTTTGCGCTCCAAAGCATACCGACACACTCCAAAATTGTTGGCGATGTCCATTTTGCTGTAAAAGTTCAGGGGGAACAAACCCTAACCCTAAGTGTGTTTTTCCCACAATGGGATTTTCCCATGTATTTTACCAGGAAACGAGGATAAAGCAGGCAGAAAAAGTCTTTGCCTTCCAAGGCATACCGATGCACCCAGAAATTGTTGGCGATCTCCATTTTGCTGTAAAAGTTCAGGGGGAGCGAACCCTAACCCTAAGAGGGTTTTTCCCCCAATGGGATTTTCCCATGTATTTTACCAGGAAACGAGGATAAAGCAGGCAGGAAAAGTAAGCACCTTCCTAAGCACACCGAAATGCTCCAAATTTGCCAGCGATAATCATTTTGCTGTACAAGTTCAGAGGGAGCGAACCCTAACCCTAAGTGGGTTTTTCCCCCAATGGGATTTTCCCATGTATTTTACCAGGAAACGAGGATAAAGCAGGCAGGAAAAGTAAGCGCCCTCCTAAGCATACCGACGCTCCCCAAAATTGTTGGCGATGTCCATTTTGCTGTAAAATTTCAGGGGGAGCGAACCCTAACCCTAAGTGGGTATTTTCCCCAATGGGATTTTCCCATGTATTTTACCAGGAAACGAGGATAAAGCAGGCAGGAAAAGTAAGCGCCCTCCTAAGCATACCTACGCACCCTAAAATTGTTGGCGATCTCGATTTCGCTGTAAACGTTCAGGGGGAGCGAAACCCTTACCCTAAGTGGGTTTTTCCCTCAATGGGATTTTCCCATGTATTTTACCAGGAAACGACGATAAAGCAGGCAGGAAAAGACTTTGCGCTCCAACGCATACCGACACACCCCAAAATTGTTGGCAATGTCCATTTTGCTGTAAAGTTCAGGGGGAGTGAACCCTAACCCTAAGTGGGTTTTTCCCCCAATGGGATTTTCCCATGTATTTTACCAGGAATCGAGGATATAGCAGGCAGGAAAAGTAAGCACCCTCCTAAGCATTCTGACGCACCCCAAAATTGTTGGGGTTGTCCATTTTGCTGTAAAAGTTCAGGGGGAGTGAACCCTAACCCTAAGTGGGTTTTTCCCCCAATGGGATTTTCCCATGTATTTTACCAGGAAACGAGGATAAAGCAGGCAGGAAAAGTAAGCGCCCTCCTAAGCATACCGACGCACCCCAAAATTGTTGGCAATGTCTATTTTGCTGTAAAAGTTCAGGGGGAGCGAACCCTAACCCTAAGTGGGTTTTTCCCACAATGAGATTTTCCCATATATTTTACCAGGAAACGAGGATAAAGCAGGCAGGAAAAGTCTTTGCGCTCCAAAGCATACCGACACACTCCAAAATTGTTGGCGATGTCCATTTTGCTGTAAAAGTTCAGGGGGAACAAACCCTAACCCTAAGTGTGTTTTTCCCACAATGGGATTTTCCCATGTATTTTATTAGGAAACGAGGATAAAGCAGGCAGGAAAAGTAAGCGCCCTCCTAAGCATTCCGACGCACCCCAAAATTGTTGGCGACGTCCATTTTGCTGTAAAAGTTCAGGGGGAGCGAACCCTAACCCTAAGTGGGTTTTTCCCCCAATGGGATTTTCCCATGTATTTTACCAGGAAACGAGGATAAAGCAGGCAGGAAAAGTAAGCACCTTCCTAAGCATACCGAAATGCTCCAAATTTGTTGGCGATAATCATTTTACTGTACAAGTTCAGAGGGAGCGAACCCTAACCCTAAGTGGGTTTTTCCCCCAATGGGATTTTCCCATGTATTTTACCAGGAAACGAGGATAAAGCAGGCAGGAAAAGTAAGCGCCCTCCTAAGCATTCCGACGCACCCCAAAATTGTTGGCGACGTCCATTTTGCTGTAAAAGTTCAGGGGGAGTGAACCCTAACCCTAAGTGGGTTTTTCCCCCAATGGGATTTTCCCATGTATTTTACCAGGAAACGAGGATAAAGCAGGCAGGAAACGTAAGCGCCCTCCTAAGCATTCCGACGCACCCCAAAATTGTTGGCGATGTCCATTTTGCTGTAAAAGTTCAGGGGGAGTGAACCCTAACACTAAGTGGGATTTTCCCACAATGGGATTTTCCCATGTATTTTACCAGGAAACGAGGATAAAGCAGGGAGGAAAAGTCTTTGCGCTCCAACGCATACCGACACACCCTAAAATTGTTGGCGATGTCCATTTTGCTGTAAAGGTTCAGGGGGAACAAACCCTAACCCTCAGTGGGTTTTTCCCACAATGGAATTTTCCCATGTATTTTACCAGGAAACAAGGATAAAGCAGGCAGAAAAAGTCTTTGCGCTCCAAAGCATACCGATGCACCCAGAAATTGTTAGCGATCTCCATTTTCCTGTAAAGGGTTCAGGGGGAGCGAACCCTAACCCTAAGTGGGTTTTTCCCCCAATGGGATTTTCCCATGTATTTTACCAGGAAACGAGGATAAATCAGGCAGGAAAAGTAAGCACCTTCCTAAGCATACCGAAATGCTCCAAATTTGTCGGCGATAATCATTTTACTGTACAAGTTCAGAGGGAGCGAATCCTAACCCTAAGTGGGTTTTTCCCTCAATGGGATTTTCCCATGTATTTTACCAGGAAACGACGATAAAGCAGGCAGGAAAAGACTTTGCACTCCAACGCATACCGACACACCCCAAAATTGTTGGCGATGTCCATTTTGTTGTAAAAGTTCAGGGGGAGCGAACCCTAACCCTAAGTGGGTTTTTCCCCCAATGGGATTTTCCCATGTATTTTACCAGGAAACGAGGATAAAGCAGGCAGGAAAAGTAAGCGCCCTCCTAAGCATTCCGATGCACTCCAAAATTGTTGGCGACGTCCATTTTGCTGTAAAAGTTCAGGGGGAGTGAACCCTAACCCTAAGTGGGTTTTTCCCCCAATGGGATTTTCCCATGTATTTTACCAGGAAAGGAGGATAAAGCAGGCAGGAAACGTAAGCGCCCTCCTAAGCATTCCGACGCACCCCAAAATTGTTGGCGATGTCCATTTTGCTGTAAAAGTTCAGGGGGAGTGAACCCTAACACTAAGTGGGTTTTTCCCACAATGGGATTTTCCCATGTATTTTACCAGGAAACGAGGATAAAGCAGGGAGGAAAAGTCTTTGCGCTCCAACGCATACCGACACACCCTAAAATTGTTGGCGATGTCCATTTTGCTGTAAAGGTTAAGGGGGAGCGAACCCTAACCCTAAGTGGGTTTTTCCCACAATAGGATTTTCCCATATATTTTACCAGGAAATGAGAATAAAGCAGGCAGGAAAAGGCTTTGCGTTCCAACGCATACCGACACACCCCAAAATTGTTGGCGATGTCGATTTTGCTGTAAACGTTCAGGGGGAGCGAAACCCTAAGCCTAAGTGTGTTTTTCCCCCAATGGGATTTTCCCATGTATTTTACCAGGAAACGAGGATAAAGCAGGCAGGAAAAGACTTTGCGCTCCAACGCATACCGACACACCCCAAAATTGTTGGCGATGTCCATTTTGCTGTAAAGGGTTCAGGGGGAGCGAACCCTAACCCTAAGTGGGTTTTTCCCCCAATGGGATTTTCCCATGTTTTTTACCAGGAAACGAGGATAAAGCAGGCAGGAAAAGTAAGCACCTTCCTAAGCATACCGAAATGCTCCAAATTTGTCGGCGATAATCATTTTACTGTACAAGTTCAGAGGGAGCGAACCCTAACCCTAAGTGGGTTTTTCCCACAATGGGATTTTCCCATGTATTTTACCAGGTAACGAGGATAAAGCAGGCAGGAAAAGACTTTGCTCTCCAATGCATACCGACACACCCTAAAATTGTTGGCGATGTCCATTTTGCTGTAAAAGTTCAGGGGGAGTGAACACTAACCCTAAGTGGGTTTTCCCCACAATGGGATTTTCCCATGTATTTTACCAGGAAATGAGGATAAAGCAGGCAGGAAAAGTCTTTGAGCTCTAACGCATACCGACACACCCCAAAATTGTTGGCGATGTCCATTTTGCTGTAAAAGTTCAGGGGGAGCGAACCCTAACCCTAAGTGGGTTTTTCCCACAATAGGATTTTCCCATATATTTTACCAGGAAATGAGAATAAAGCAGGCAGGAAAAGGCTTTGCGTTCCAACGCATACCGACACACCCCAAAATTGTTGGCGATGTCGATTTTGCTGTAAACGTTCAGGGGGAGCGAAACCCTAAGCCTAAGTGTGTTTTTCCCCCAATGGGATTTTCCCATGTATTTTACCAGGAAACGAGGATAAAGCAGGCAGGAAAAGACTTTGCGCTCCAACGCATACCGACACACCCCAAAATTGTTGGCGATGTCCATTTTGCTGTAAAAGTTCAGGGGGAACAAACCCTAACCCTAAGTGGGTTTTTCCCACAATGGGATTTTCCCATGTATTTTACCAGGAAACGACGATAAAGCAGGCAGGAAAAGACTTTGCACTCCAACGCATACCGACACACCCCAAAATTGTTGGCGATGTCCATTTTGTTGTAAAAGTTCAGGGGGAGCGAACCCTAACCCTAAGTGGGTTTTTCCCCCAATGGGATTTTCCCATGTATTTTACCAGGAAACGAGGATAAAGCAGGCAGGAAAAGTAAGCGCCCTCCTAAGCATTCCGACGCACCCCAAAATTGTTGGCCACGTCCATTTTGCTGTAAAAGTTCAGGGGGAGTGAACCCTAACCCTAAGTGGGTTTTTCCCCCAATGGGATTTTCCCATGTATTTTACCAGGAAACGAGGATAAAGCAGGCAGGAAAAGTAAGCACCTTCCTAAGCATACCGAAATGCTCCAAATTTGTCGGCGATATTCATTTTACTGTACAAGTTCAGAGGGAGCGAACCCTAACCCTAAGTGGGTTTTTCCCCCAATGGGATTTTCCCATGTATTTTACCAGGAAACGAGGATAAAGCAGGCAGGAAAAGTAAGCGCCCTCCTAAGCATTCCGACGCACCCCAAAATTGTTGGCGACGTCCATTTTGCTGTAAAAGTTCAGGGGGAGTGAACCCTAACCCTAAGTGGGTTTTTCCCCCAATGGGATTTTCCCATGTATTTTACCAGGAAAGGAGGATAAAGCAGGCAGGAAACGTAAGCGCCCTCCTAAGCATTCCGACGCACCCCAAAATTGTTGGCGATGTCCATTTTGCTGTAAAAGTTCAGGGGGAGTGAACCCTAACACTAAGTGGGTTTTTCCCATAATGGGATTTTCCCATGTATTTTACCAGGAAATGAGAATAAAGCAGGCAGGAAAAGGCTTTGCGTTCCAACGCATACCGACACACCCCAAAATTGTTGGCGATGTCGATTTTGCTGTAAAGGTTAAGGGGGAGCGAACCCTAACCCTAAGTGGGTTTTTCCCACAATAGGATTTTCCCATATATTTTACCAGGAAATGAGAATAAAGCAGGCAGGAAAAGGCTTTGCGTTCCAACGCATACCGACACACCCCAAAATTGTTGGCGATGTCGATTTTGCTGTAAACGTTCAGGGGGAGCGAAACCCTAAGCCTAAGTGTGTTTTTCCCCCAATGGGATTTTCCCATGTATTTTACCAGGAAACGAGGATAAAGCAGGCAGGAAAAGACTTTGCGCTCCAACGCATACCGACACACCCCAAAATTGTTGGCGATGTCCATTTTGTTGTAAAGGTTCAGGGGGAGCGAACTCTAACCCTAAGTGGGTTTTTCCCCCAATGGGATTTTCCCATGTATTTTACCAGGAAACGAGGATAAAGCAGGCAGGAAAAGACTTTGCGCTCCAACGCATACCGACACACCCCAAAATTGTTGGCGATGTCCATTTTGCTGTAAAAGTTCAGGGGGAACAAACCCTAACCCTCAGTGGGTTTTTCCCACAATGGGATTTTCCCATGTATTTTACCAGGAAACGAGGATAAAGCAGGCAGAAAAAGTCTTTGCGCTCCAAAGCATACCGATGCACCCAGAAATTGTTAGCGATCTCCATTTTGCTGTAAAGGGTTCAGGGGGAGCGAACCCTAACCCTAAGTGGGTTTTTCCCCCAATGGGATTTTCCCATGTATTTTACCAGGAAACGAGGATAAATCAGGCAGGAAAAGTAAGCACCTTCCTAAGCATACCGAAATGCTCCAAATTTGTCGGCGATAATCATTTTACTGTACAAGTTCAGAGGGAGCGAACCCTAACCCTAAGTGGGTTTTTCCCTCAATGGGATTTTCCCATGTATTTTACCAGGAAACGACGATAAAGCAGGCAGGAAAAGACTTTGCACTCCAACGCATACCGACACACCCCAAAATTGTTGGCGATGTCCATTTTGTTGTAAAAGTTCAGGGGGAGCGAACCCTAACCCTAAGTGGGTTTTTCCCCCAATGGGATTTTCCCATGTATTTTACCAGGAAACGAGGATAAAGCAGGCAGGAAAAGTAAGCGCCCTCCTAAGCATTCCGATGCACCCCAAAATTGTTGGCGACGTCCATTTTGCTGTAAAGGTTCAGGGGGAGTGAACCCTAACCCTAAGTGGGTTTTTCCCCCAATGGGATTTTCCCATGTATTTTACCAGGAAAGGAGGATAAAGCAGGCAGGAAACGTAAGCGCCCTCCTAAGCATTCCGACGCACCCCAAAATTGTTGGCGATGTCCATTTTGCTGTAAAAGTTCAGGGGGAGTGAACCCTAACACTAAGTGGGTTTTTCCCACAATGGGATTTTCCCATGTATTTTACCAGGAAACGAGGATAAAGCAGGGAGGAAAAGTCTTTGCGCTCCAACGCATACCGACACACCCTAAAATTGTTGGCGATATCCATTTTGCTGTAAAGGTTAAGGGGGAGCGAACCCTAACCCTAAGTGGGTTTTTCCCACAATAGGATTTTCCCATATATTTTACCAGGAAATGAGAATAAAGCAGGCAGGAAAAGGCTTTGCGTTCCAACGCATACCGACACACCCCAAAATTGTTGGCGATGTCGATTTTGCTGTAAACGTTCAGGGGGAGCGAAACCCTAAGCCTAAGTGTGTTTTTCCCCCAATGGGATTTTCCCATGTATTTTACCAGGAAACGAGGATAAAGCAGGCAGGAAAAGACTTTGCGCTCCAGCGCATACCGACACACCCCAAAATTGTTGGCGATGTCCATTTTGCTGTAAAGGTTCAGGGGGAGCGAACTCTAACCCTAAGTGGGTTTTTCCCCCAATGGGATTTTCCCATGTATTTTACCAGGAAACGAGGATAAAGCAGGCAGGAAAAGACTTTGCGCTCCAACGCATACCGACACACCCCAAAATTGTTGGCGATGTCCATTTTGCTGTAAAAGTTCAGGGGGAACAAACCCTAACCCTCAGTGGGTTTTTCCCACAATGGGATTTTCCCATGTATTTTACCAGGAAACGAGGATAAAGCAGGCAGAAAAAGTCTTTGCGCTCCAAAGCATACCGATGCACCCAGAAATTGTTAGCGATCTCCATTTTGCTGTAAAGGGTTCAGAGGGAGCGAACCCTAACCCTAAGTGGGTTTTTCCCCCAATGGGATTTTCCCATGTATTTTACCAGGAAACGAGGATAAAGCAGGCAGGAAAAGTAAGCACCTTCCTAAGCATACCGAAATGCTCCAAATTTGTCGGCGATAATCATTTTACTGTACAAGTTCAGAGGGAGCGAACCGTAACCCTAAGTGGGTTTTTCCCTCAATGGGATTTTCCCATGTATTTTAACAGGAAACGACGATAAAGCAGGCAGGAAAAGACTTTGCACTCCAACGCATACCGACACACCCCAAAATTGTTGGCGATGTCCATTTTGTTGTAAAAGTTCAGGGGGAGCGAACCCTAACCCTAAGTGGGTTTTTCCCCCAATGGGATTTTCCCATGTATTTTACCAGGAAACGAGGATAAAGCAGGCAGGAAAAGTAAGCACCCTCCTAAGCATTCCGATGCACCCCAAAATTGTTGGCGATGTCCATTTTGCTGTAAAAGTTCAGGGGGAGTGAACCCTAACCCTAAGTGGGTTTTTCCCCCAATGGGATTTTCCCATGTATTTTACCAGGAAAGGAGGATAAAGAAGGCAGGAAACGTAAGCGTCCTCCTAAGCATTCCGACGCACCCCAAAATTGTTGGCGATGTCCATTTTGCTGTAAAAGTTCAGGGGGAGTGAACCCTAACACTAAGTGGGTTTTTCCCACAATGGGATTTTCCCATGTATTTTACCAGGAAACGAGGATAAAGCAGGGAGGAAAAGTCTTTGCGCTCCAACGCATACCGACACACCCTAAAATTGTTGGCGATGTCCATTTTGCTGTAAAGGTTAAGGGGGAGCGAACCCTAACCCTAAGTGGGTTTTTCCCACAATAGGATTTTCCCATATATTTTACCAGGAAATGAGAATAAAGCAGGCAGGAAAAGGCTTTGCGTTCCAACGCATACCGACACACCCCAAAATTGTTGGCGATGTCGATTTTGCTGTAAACGTTCAGGGGGAGCGAAACCCTAAGCCTAAGTGTGTTTTTCCCCCAATGGGATTTTCCCATGTATTTTACCAGGAAACGAGGATAAAGCAGGCAGGAAAAGACTTTGCGCTCCAACGCATACCGACACACCCCAAAATTGTTGGCGATGTCCATTTTTCTGTAAAGGTTCAGGGGGAGCGAACTCTAACCCTAAGTGGGTTTTTCCCCCAATGGGATTTTCCCATGTATTTTACCAGGAAACGAGGATAAAGCAGGCAGGAAAAGACTTTGCGCTCCAACGCATACCGACACACCCCAAAATTGTTGGAGATGTCCATTTTGCTGTAAAAGTTCAGGGGGAACAAACCCTAACTCTAAGTGGGTTTTTCCCACAATGGGATTTTCCCATGTATTTTACCAGGAAACGAGGATAAAGCAGGCAGAAAAAGTCTTTGCGCTCCAAAGCATACCGATGCACCCAGAAATTGTTAGCGATCTCCATTTTGCTGTAAAGGGTTCAGGGGGAGCGAACCCTAACCCTAAGTGGGTTTTTCCCCCAATGGGATTTTCCCATGTATTTTACCAGGAAACGAGGATAAAGCAGGCAGGAAAAGTAAGCACCTTCCTAAGCATACCGAAATGCTCCAAATTTGTCGGCGATAATCATTTTACTGTACAAGTTCAGAGGGAGCGAACCCTAACCCTAAGTGGGTTTTTCCCACAATGGGATTTTCCCATGTATTTTACCAGGTAACGAGGATAAAGCAGGCAGGAAAAGACTTTGCGCTCCAATGCATACCGACACACCCTAAAATTGTTGGCGATGTCCATTTTGCTGTAAAAGTTCAGGGGGAGTGAACACTAACCCTAAGTGGGTTTTTCCCACAATGGGATTTTCCCATGTATTTTACCAGGAAATGAGGATAAAGCAGGCAGGAAAAGTCTTTGCACTCTAACGCATACCGACACACCCCAAAATTGTTGGCGATGTCCATTTTGCTGTAAAAGTTCTGGGGGAGCGAACCCTAACCCTAAGTGGGATTTTCCCACAATAGGATTTTCCCATATATTTTACCAGGAAACGAGAATAAAGCAGGCAGGAAAAGGCTTTGCGTTCCAACGCATACCGACACACCCCAAAATTGTTGGCGATGGCGATTTTGCTGTAAACGTTCAGGGGGAGCGAAACCCTAAGCCTAAGTGTGTTTTTCCCCCAATGGGATTTTCCCATGTATTTTACCAGGAAACGAGGATAAAGCAGGCAGGAAAAGACTTCGCGCTCCAACGCATACCGACACACCCCAAAATTGTTGGCGATGTCCATTTTGCTGTAAAAGTTCAGGGGGAACAAACCCTAACCCTCAGTGGGTTTTTCCCACAATGGGATTTTCCCATGTATTTTACCAGGAAACGAGGATAAAGCAGGCAGAAAAAGTCTTTGCGCTCCAAAGCATACCGATGCACCCAGAAATTGTTAGCGATCTCCATTTTGATGTAAAGGGTTCAGGGGGAGCGAACCCTAACCCTAAGTGGGTTTTTCCCCCAATGGTATTTTCCCATGTATTTTACCAGGAAACGAGGATAAAGCAGGCAGGAAAAGTAAGCACCCTCCTAAGCATTCCGATGCACCCCAAAATTGTTGGCGACGTCCATTTTGCTGTAAAAGTTCAGGGGGAGTGAACCCTAACCCTAAGTGGGTTTTTCCCCCAATGGGATTTTCCCATGTATTTTACCAGGAAAGGAGGATAAAGCAGGCAGGAAACGTAAGTGCCCTCCTAAGCATTCCGACGCACCCCAAAATTGTTGGCGACGTCCATTTTGCTGTAAAAGTTCAGGGGGAGTGAACCCTAACACTAAGTGGGTTTTTCCCCCAATGGGATTTTCCCATGTATTTTACCAGGAAACGAGGATAAAGCAGGCAGGAAAAGACTTTGCGCTCCAACGCATACGGACACACCCCAAAATTGTTGGCGATGTCGATTTTGCTGTAAAAGTTCAGGGGGAGCGAAACCCTAAGCCTAAGTGTGTTTTTCCCCCAATGGGATTTTCCCATGTATTTTACCAGGAAACGAGGATAAAGCAGGCAGGAAAAGACTTTGCGCTCCAACGCATACCGACACACCCCAAAATTGTTGGCGATGTCCATTTTGCTGTAAAGGTTCAGGGGGAGCGAACTCTAACCCTAAGTGTGTTTTTCCCCCAATGGGATTTTCCCATGTATTTTACCAGGAAACGAGGATAAAGCAGGCAGGAAAAGACTTTGCGCTCCAACGCATACCGACACACCCCAAAATTGTTGGCGATGTCCATTTTGCTGTAAAAGTTCAGGGGGAACAAACCCTAACCCTCAGTGGGTTTTTCCCACAATGGGATTTTCCCATGTATTTTACCAGGAAACGAGGATAAAGCAGGCAGAAAAAGTCTTTGCGCTCCAAAGCATACCGATGCACCCAGAAATTGTTAGCGATCTCCATTTTGCTGTAAAGGGTTCAGGGGGAGCGAACCCTAACCCTAAGTGGGTTTTTCCCCCAATGGGATTTTCCCATGTATTTTACCAGGAAACGAGGATAAAGCAGGCAGGAAAAGTAAGCACCTTCCTAAGCATACCAAAATGCTCCAAATTTGTCGGCGATAATCATTTTACTGTACAAGTTCAGAGGGAGCGAACCCTAACCCTAAGTGGGTTTTTCCCTCAATGGGATTTTCCCATGTATTTTACCAGGAAACGACGATAAAGCAGGCAGGAAAAGACTTTGCACTCCAACGCATACCGACACACCCCAAAATTGTTGGCGATGTCCATTTTGTTGTAAAAGTTCAGGGGGAGCGAACCCTAACCCTAAGTGGGTTTTTCCCCCAATGGGATTTTCCCATGTATTTTACCAGGAAACGAGGATAAAGCAGGCAGGAAAAGTAAGCGCCCTCCTAAGCATTCCGATGCACCCCAAAATTGTTGGCGACGTCCATTTTGCTGTAAAAGTTCAGGGGGAGTGAACCCTAACCCTAAGTGGGTTTTTCCCCCAATGGGATTTTCCCATGTATTTTACCAGGAAAGGAGGATAAAGCAGGCAGGAAACGTAAGCGCCCTCCTAAGCATTCCGACGCACCCCAAAATTGTTGGCGATGTCCATTTTGCTGTAAAAGTTCAGGGGGAGTGAACCCTAACACTAAGTGGGTTTTTCCCCCAATGGGATTTTCCCATGTATTTTACCAGGAAACGAGGATAAAGCAGGCAGGAAAAGACTTTGCGCTCCAACGCATACGGACACACCCCAAAATTGTTGGCGATGTCCATTTTGCTGTAAAGGTTCAGGGGGAGCGAACTCTAACCCTAAGTGTGTTTTTCCCCCAATGGGATTTTCCCATGTATTTTACCAGGAAACGAGGATAAAGCAGGCAGGAAAAGACTTTGCGCTCCAACGCATACCGACACACCCCAAAATTGTTGGCGATGTCCATTTTGCTGTAAAAGTTCAGGGGGAACAAACCCTAACCCTCAGTGGGTTTTTCCCACAATGGGATTTTCCCATGTATTTTACCAGGAAACGAGGATAAAGCAGGCAGAAAAAGTCTTTGCGCTCCAAAGCATACCGATGCACCCAGAAATTGTTAGCGATCTCCATTTTGCTGTAAAGGGTTCAGGGGGAGCGAACCCTAACCCTAAGTGGGTTTTTCCCCCAATGGGATTTTCCCATGTATTTTACCAGGAAACGAGGATAAAGCAGGCAGGAAAAGTAAGCACCTTCCTAAGCATACCGAAATGCTCCAAATTTGTCGGCGATAATCATTTTACTGTACAAGTTCAGAGGGAGCGAACCCTAACCCTAAGTGGGTTTTTCCCTCAATGGGATTTTCCCATGTATTTTACCAGGAAACGACGATAAAGCAGGCAGGAAAAGACTTTGCACTCCAACGCATACCGACACACCCCAAAATTGTTGGCGATGTCCATTTTGTTGTAAAAGTTCAGGGGGAGCGAACCCTAACCCTAAGTGGGTTTTTCCCCCAATGGGATTTTCCCATGTATTTTACCAGGAAACGAGGATAAAGCAGGCAGGAAAAGTAAGCGCCCTCCTTAGCATTCCGATGCACCCCAAAATTGTTGGCGACGTCCATTTTGCTGTAAAAGTTCAGGGGGAGTGAACCCTAACCCTAAGTGGGTTTTTCCCCCAATGGGATTTTCCCATGTATTTTACCAGGAAAGGAGGATAAAGCAGGCAGGAAACGTAAGCGCCCTCCTAAGCATTCCGACGCACCCCAAAATTGTTGGCGATGTCCATTTTGCTGTAAAAGTTCAGGGGGAGTGAACCCTAACACTAAGTGGGTTTTTCCCCCAATGGGATTTTCCCATGTATTTTACCAGGAAACGAGGATAAAGCAGGCAGGAAAAGACTTTGCGCTCCAACGCATACGGACACACCCCAAAATTGTTGGCGATGTCGATTTTGCTGTAAAAGTTCAGGGGGAGCGAAACCCTAAGCCTAAGTGGGTTTTTCCCCCAATGGGATTTTCCCATGTATTTTACCAGGAAACGAGGATAAAGCCGGCAGGAAAAGACTTTGCGCTCCAACGCATACCGACACACCCCAAAATTGTTGGCGATGTCCATTTTGCTGTAAAGGTTCAGGGGGAGCGAACTCTAACCCTAAGTGGGTTTTTCCCCCAATGGGATTTTCCATGTATTTTACCAGGAAACGAGGATAAAGCAGGCAGGAAAAGACTTTGCGCTCCAACGCATACCGACACACCCCAAAATTGTTGGCGATGTCCATTTTGCTGTAAAAGTTCAGGGGGAGCAAACCCTAACCCTAAGTGGGTTTTTCCCACAATGGGATTTTCCCATGTATTTTACCAGGAAACGAGGATAAAGCAGGCAGAAAAAGTCTTTGCGCTCCAAAGCATACCGATGCACCCAGAAATTGTTAGCGATCTCCATTTTGCTGTAAAGGGTTCAGGGGGAGCGAACCCTAACCCTAAGTGGGTTTTTCCCCCAATGGGATTTTCCCATGTATTTTACCAGGAAACGAGGATAAAGCAGGCAGGAAAAGTAAGCACCTTCCTAAGCATACCGAAATGCTCCAAATTTGTCGGCGATAATCATTTTACTGTACAAGTTCAGAGGGAGCGAACCCTAACCCTAAGTGGGTTTTTCCCACAATGGGATTTTCCCATGTATTTTACCAGGTAACGAGGATAAAGCAGGCAGGAAAAGACTTTGCTCTCCAATGCATACCGACACACCCCAAAATTGTTGGCGATGTCCATTTTGCTGTAAAAGTTCAGGGGGAGAGAACACTAACCCTAAGTGGGTTTTTCCCACAATGGGATTTTCCCATGTATTTTACCAGGAAATGAGGATAAAGCAGGCAGGAAAAGTCTTTGCGCTCTAACGCATACCGACACACCCCAAAATTGTTGGCGATGTCCATTTTGCTGTAAAAGTTCAGGGGGAGCGAACCCTAACCCTAAGCGGGTTTTTCCCCCAATGGGATTTTCCCATGTATTTTACCAGGAAACGAGGATAAAGCAGGCAGGAAAAGACTTTGCGCTCCAATGCATACCGACACACCCCAAAATTGTTGGCGATGTCCATTTTGCTGTAAAAGTTCAGGGGGATCGAACCCTAACCCTAAGTGGGTTTTTCCCACAATGGGATTTTCCCATGTATTTTACTAGGAAATGAGGATAATGCAGGCAGGAAAAGTAAGCGCCCTCCTAAGAGCCAAAGTGGCGCAGTGGTTAAATGCAGCACTGCAGGCTACGGTTAGATCAGCAGGTCAGCGGTTCAAATCTCACCGGCTCAGGCTTGACTCAGCCTTCCATCCTTCCGAGGTGGGTAAAATGAGGACCCAGATTGTTGGGGGCAATATGCTGACTCTCTGTAAACCGCTTAGAGAGGCCTGAAAGGCCTATGAAGCGGTATATAAGTCTACTGCTATTGCTATTGCTATTGCTAAGCATACCGACGCACCCCAAAATTGTTGGCGATCTCAATTTTGCTGTAAACGTTCAGGGGGAGCGAAACCCTAACCCTAAGTGGGTTTTTCCCCCAATGGGATTTTCCCATGTATTTTACCAGGAAACGAGGATAAAGCAGGCAGGAAAAGTAAGCACCTTCCTAAGCATACCGAAATGCTCCAAATTTGTCGGCGATAATCATTTTGCTGTACAAGTTCAGAGGGAGCGAACCCTTACCCTAAGTGGGTTTTTCCCCCAATGGGATTTTCCCATGTATTTTACCAGGAAACGAGGATAAAGCAGGCAGGAAAAGTAAGCGCCCTCCAAAGCATACCGACGCTCCCCAAAATTGTTGGCAATGTCCATTTTGCTGTAAAAGTTCAGGGGGAGCGAACCCTAACCCTAAGTGGGTTTTTCCCCCAATGGGATTTTCCCATGTATTTTACCAGGAAACGAGGATAAAGCAGGCAGGAAAAGACTTTGCGCTCCAACGCATAACGACACACCCCAAAATTGTTGGCGATGTCCATTTTGCTGTAAAAGTTCAGGGGGATCGAACCGTAACCCTAAGTGCGTTTTTCCCCCAATGGGATTTTCCCATGTATTTTACCAGGAAACGAGGATAAAGCAGGCAGGAAAAGTAAGCGCCCTCCTAAGCATACCGACGCACCCCAAAATTGTTGGCGATCTCAATTTTACTGTAAACGTTCAGGGGGAGCGAAACCCTAACCCTAAGTGGGTTTTTCCCCCAATGGGATTTTCCCATGTATTTTACCAGGAAACGAGTATAAAGGAGGCAGGAAAAGTCTTTACGCTCTAACGCATACCGACACACCCCAAAATTGTTGGCGATGTCCATTTTACTGTAAAAGTTCAGGGGGAGTGAACCCTAACTCTTAGTGGGTTTTTCCCACAATGGGATTTTCCCATGTATTTTACCAGGAAACGCGGATAAAGCAGGCAGGAAAAGACTTTGCGCTCCAAAGCATACCGATGCACCCAGAAATTGTTGGCGATCTCCATTTTGCTGTAAAGGGTTCAGGGGGAGCGAACCCTAACCCTAAGTGGGTTTTTCCCCCAATGGGATTTTCCCATGTATTTTACCAGGAAACGAGGATAAAGCAGGAATGAAAAGACTTTGCGCTCCAACGCATACCGACACACCCCAAAATTGTTGGCGATGTCCATTTTGCTGTAAAAGTTCAGGGGGAGCGCACACTAACCCTAAGTGGGTTTTTCCCCCAATGGTATTTTCCCATGTATTTTACCAGGAAACGAGGATAAAGCAGGCAGGAAAAGTAAGCGCCCTCCTAAGCATACCGACACACCCCAAAATTGTTGGCGATGTCCATTTTGCTGTAACAGTTCAGGGGGAGCGAACCCTAACCCTAAGTGGGTTTTTCCCACAATGGGATTTTCCCATGTATTTTACCAGGAAACGAGGATAAAGTAGGCCGGAAAAGTATTTGCGCTCTAACGCATACCGACACACCCCAAAATTGTTGGCGATGTCCATTTTGCTGTAAAAGTTCAGTGGGAGCGAAACCCTAACCCTAAGTGGGTTTTTCCCCCAATGGGATTTTCCCATGTATTTTACCAGGAAACGAGGATAAAGCAGGCAGGAAAAGTCTTTGCGCTCCAACGCATACTGACACACCCAAAATTGTTGGCGATGTCCATTTTGCTGTAAAAGTTCAGGGGGAGCGAACCCTAACCCTAAGTGGGTTTTCCCCCAATGGGATTTTCCCATGTATTTTACCAGGAAACGCGGATAAAGCAGGCAGGAAAAGACTTTGCGCTCCAATGCATACCGACACACCCCAAAATTGTTGGCGATGTCCATTTTGCTGTAAAAGTTCAGGGGGAGCGAAGCCTAATCCTAAGTGTATTTTTCCCCCAATGGGATTTTCCCATGTATTTTACCAGGAAACGAGGATAAAGCAGGCAGGAAACGTAAGCGCCCTCCTAAGCATTCCGACGCACCCCAAAATTGTTGGCGATGTCCATTTTGCTGTAAAAGTTCAGGGGGAGTGAACCCTAACCCTAAGTGGGTTTTTCCCACAATGGGATTTTCCCATGTATTTTACCAGGAAATGAGGATAAAGCAGGCAGGAAAAGTCTTTGCGCTCTAACGCATACCGACACACCCCAAAATTGTTGGCGATGTCCATTTTGCTGTAAAAGTTCAGGGGGAGCGAACCCTAACCCTAAGTGGGTTTTTCCCCCAATGGGATTTTCCCATGTATTTTACCAGGAAACGAGGATAAAGCAGGCAGGAAAAGTCTTTGCGCTCTAACGCATACCGACACACCCCAAAATTGTTGGCGATGTCCATTTTGCTGTAACAGTTCAGGGGGAGCGAACCCTAACCCTAAGTGGGTTTTTCCCCCAATGGGATTTTCCCATGTATTTTACCAGGAAACGCGGATAAAGCAGGCAGGAAAAGACTTTGCGATCCAACGCATACCGACACACCCCAAAATTGTTGGCGATGTCCATTTTGCTGTAAAAGTTCAGGGGGAGCGAAGCCTAATCCTAAGTGTATTTTTCCCCCAATGGGATTTTCCCATGTATTTTACCAGGAAACGAGGATAAAGCAGGCAGGAAAAGTAAGCGCCCTCCTAAGCATTCCGACACACCCCAAAATTGTTGGCGATGTCCATTTTGCTGTAAAAGTTCAGGGGGAGTGAACCCTAACCCTAAGTGGGTTTTTCCCACAATGGGATTTTCCCATGTATTTTACCAGGAAATGAGGATAAAGCAGGCAGGAAAAGTCTTTGCGCTCTAACGCATACCGACACACCCCAAAATTGTTGGCAATGTCCATTTTGCTGTAAAAGTTCAGGGGGAGCGAACCCTAACCCTAAGTGGGTTTTTCCCCCAATGGTATTTTCCCATGTATTTTAGCAGGAAACGAGGATAAAGCAGGCAGGAAAAGTCTTTGCGCTCTAACGCATACCGACACACCCCAAAATTGTTGGCGATGTCCATTTTGCTGTAACAGTTCAGGGGGAGCGAACCCTAACCCTAAGAGGGTTTTTCCCCCAATGGGATTTTCCCATGTATTTTACCAGGAAACGAGGATAAAGCAGGAATAAAAAGACTTTGCGCTCCAACGCATACCGACACACCCCAAAATTGTTGGCGATGTCCATTTTGCTGTAAAAGTTCAGGGGGAGCGAACCCTAACCCTAAGTGGGTTTTTCCCCCAATGGTATTTTCCCATGTATTTTACCAGGAAACGAGGATAAAGCAGGCAGGAAAAGTAAGCGCCCTCCTAAGCATACCAACACACCCCAAAATTGTTGGCGATGTCCATTTTGCTGTAAAAGTTCAGGGGGAGCGAACCCTAACCCTAAGTGGGTTTTTCCCATAATGGGATTTTCTCATGTATTTTACCAGGAAACGAGGATAAAGCAGGCAGGAAAAGACTTTGCGCTCCAACGCATACCGACACACCCCAAAATTGTTGGCAATGTCCATTTTGCTGTAAGAGTTAAGGGTGAGTGAATCCTAACCCTAAATGGGTATTTCCCCCAATGGGATTTTCCCATGTATTTTACCAGGAAACGAGGATAAAGCAGGCAGGAAAAGACTTTGCGCTCCAACGCATACCGACACACCCCAAAATTGTTGGCAATGTCCATTTTGCTGTAAGAGTTAAGGGTGAGTGAACCCTTACCCTAAGTGGGTATTTCCCCCAATGGGATTTTCCCATGTATTTTACCAGGAAACGCGGATAAAGCAGGCAGGAAAAGACTTTGCGCTCCAACGCATACCGACACACCCCAAAATTGTTGGCGATGTCCATTTTGCTGTAACAGTTCAGGGGGAGCGAAGCCTAACCCTAAGTGTCTTTTTCCCCCAATGGGATTTTCCCATGTATTTTACCAGGAAACGAGGATAAAGCAGGCAGGAAAAGTAAGCGCCCTCCTAAGCATTCCGACGCACCCCAAAATTGTTGGCGATGTCCATTTTGCTGTAAAAGTTCAGGGGGAGTGAACCCTAACCCTAAGTGGGTTTTTCCCCCAATGGGATTTTCCCATGTATTTTACCAGGAAACGAGGATAAAGCAGGCAAGAAAAGTCTTTGCGCTCTAACGCATACCGACACACCCCAAAATTGTTGGCGATGTCCATTTTGCTGTAACAGTTCAGGGGGAGCGAACCCTAACCCTAAGTGGGTTTTTCCCCCAATGGGATTTTCCCATGTATTTTACCAGGAAACGAGGATAAAGCAGGCAGGAAAAGACTTTGCGCTCCAACGCATACCGACACACCCCAAAATTGTTGGCGATGTCCATTTTGCTGTAAAAGTTCAGGGGGAGCGAAGCCTAATCCTAAGTGTATTTTTCCCCCAATGGGATTTTCCCATGTATTTTACCAGGAAACGAGGATAAAGCAGGCAGGAAAAGTAAGCGCCCTCCTAAGCATTCCGACGCACCCCAAAATTGTTGGCGATGTCCATTTTGCTGTAAAAGTTCAGGGGGAGTGAACCCTATCCCTAAGTGGGTTTTTCCCACAATGGGATTTTCCCATGTATTTTACCAGGAAATGAGGATAAAGCAGGCAGGAAAAGTCTTTGCGCTCTAACGCATACCGCCACACCCCAAAATTGTTGGCAATGTCCATTTTGCTGTAAAAGTTCAGGGGGAGCGAACCCTAACCCTAAGTGGGTTTTTCCCCCAATGGGATTTTCCCATGTATTTTAGCAGGAAACGAGGATAAAGCAGGCAGGAAAAGTCTTTGCGCTCTAACGCATACCGACACACCCCAAAATTGTTGGCGATGTCCATTTTGCTGTAACAGTTCAGGGGGAGCGAACCCTAACCCTAAGAGGGTTTTTCCCCCAATGGGATTTTCCCATGTATTTTACCAGGAAACGAGGATAAAGCATGAATGAAAAGACTTTGCGCTCCAACGCATACCGACACACCCCAAAATTGTTGGCGATGTCCATTTTGCTGTAAAAGTTCAGGGGGAGCGAACCCTAACCCTAAGTGGGTTTTTCCCCCAATGGTATTTTCCCATGTATTTTACCAGGAAACGAGGATAAAGCAGGCAGGAAAAGTAAGCGCCCTCCTAAGCATACCAACACACCCCAAAATTGTTGGCGATGTCCATTTTGCTGTAAAAGTTCAGGGGGAGCGAACCCTAACCCTAAGTGGGTTTTTCCCATAATGGGATTTTCTCATGTATTTTACCAGGAAACGAGGATAAAGCAGGCAGGAAAAGACTTTGCGCTCCAACGCATACCGACACACCCCAAAATTGTTGGCAATGTCCATTTTGCTGTAAGAGTTAAGGGTGAGTGAATCCTAACCCTAAATGGGTATTTCCCCCAATGGGATTTTCCCATGTATTTTACCAGGAAACGAGGATAAAGCAGGCAGGAAAAGACTTTGCGCTCCAACGCATACCGACACACCCCAAAATTGTTGGCAATGTCCATTTTGCTGTAAGAGTTAAGGGTGAGTGAACCCTTACCCTAAGTGGGTATTTCCCCCAATGGGATTTTCCCATGTATTTTACCAGGAAACGCGGATAAAGCAGGCAGGAAAAGACTTTGCGCTCCAACGCATACCGACACACCCCAAAATTGTTGGCGATGTCCATTTTGCTGTAACAGTTCAGGGGGAGCGAAGCCTAACCCTAAGTGTGTTTTTCCCCCAATGGGATTTTCCCATGTATTTTACCAGGAAACGAGGATAAAGCAGGCAGGAAAAGTAAGCGCCCTCCTAAGCATTCCGACGCACCCCAAAATTGTTGGCGATGTCCATTTTGCTGTAAAAGTTCAGGGGGAGTGAACCCTAACCCTAAGTGGGTTTTTCCCCCAATGGGATTTTCCCATGTATTTTACCAGGAAACGAGGATAAAGCAGGCAAGAAAAGTCTTTGCGCTCTAACGCATACCGACACACCCCAAAATTGTTGGCGATGTCCATTTTGCTGTAACAGTTCAGGGGGAGCGAACCCTAACCCTAAGTGGGTTTTTCCCCCAATGGGATTTTCCCATGTATTTTACCAGGAAACGAGGATAAAGCAGGCAGGAAAAGTCTTTGCGCTCTAACGCATACCGACACACCCCAAAATTGTTGGCGATGTCCATTTTGCTGTAAAAGTTCAGGGGGAGCGAAGCCTAATCCTAAGTGTATTTTTCCCCCAATGGGATTTTCCCATGTATTTTACCAGGAAACGAGGATAAAGCAGGCAGGAAAAGTAAGCGCCCTCCTAAGCATTCCGACGCACCCCAAAATTGTTGGCGATGTCCATTTTGCTGTAAAAGTTCAGGGGGAGTGAACCCTATCCCTAAGTGGGTTTTTCCCACAATGGGATTTTCCCATGTATTTTACCAGGAAATGAGGATAAAGCAGGCAGGAAAAGTCTTTGCGCTCTAACGCATACCGCCACACCCCAAAATTGTTGGCAATGTCCATTTTGCTGTAAAAGTTCAGGGGGAGCGAACCCTAACCCTAAGTGGGTTTTTCCCCCAATGGGATTTTCCCATGTATTTTAGCAGGAAACGAGGATAAAGCAGGCAGGAAAAGTCTTTGCGCTCTAACGCATACCGACACACCCCAAAATTGTTGGCGATGTCCATTTTGCTGTAACAGTTCAGGGGGAGCGAACCCTAACCCTAAGAGGGTTTTTCCCCCAATGGGATTTTCCCATGTATTTTACCAGGAAACGAGGATAAAGCATGAATGAAAAGACTTTGCGCTCCAACGCATACCGACACACCCCAAAATTGTTGGCGATGTCCATTTTGCTGTAAAAGTTCAGGGGGAGCGAACCCTAACCCTAAGTGGGTTTTTCCCCCAATGGTATTTTCCCATGTATTTTACCAGGAAACGAGGATAAAGCAGGCAGGAAAAGTAAGCGCCCTCCTAAGCATACCAACACACCCCAAAATTGTTGGCGATGTCCATTTTGCTGTAAAAGTTCAGGGGGAGCGAACCCTAACCCTAAGTGGGTTTTTCCCATAATGGGATTTTCTCATGTATTTTACCAGGAAACGAGGATAAAGCAGGCAGGAAAAGACTTTGCGCTCCAACGCATACCGACACACCCCAAAATTGTTGGCAATGTCCATTTTGCTGTAAGAGTTAAGGGTGAGTGAATCCTAACCCTAAATGGGTATTTCCCCCAATGGGATTTTCCCATGTATTTTACCAGGAAACGAGGATAAAGCAGGCAGGAAAAGACTTTGCGCTCCAACGCATACCGACACACCCCAAAATTGTTGGCAATGTCCATTTTGCTGTAAGAGTTAAGGGTGAGTGAACCCTTACCCTAAGTGGGTATTTCCCCCAATGGGATTTTCCCATGTATTTTACCAGGAAACGCGGATAAAGCAGGCAGGAAAAGACTTTGCGCTCCAACGCATACCGACACACCCCAAAATTGTTGGCGATGTCCATTTTGCTGTAACAGTTCAGGGGGAGCGAAGCCTAACCCTAAGTGTGTTTTTCCCCCAATGGGATTTTCCCATGTATTTTACCAGGAAACGAGGATAAAGCAGGCAGGAAAAGTAAGCGCCCTCCTAAGCATTCCGACGCACCCCAAAATTGTTGGCGATGTCCATTTTGCTGTAAAAGTTCAGGGGGAGTGAACCCTAACCCTAAGTGGGTTTTTCCCCCAATGGGATTTTCCCATGTATTTTACCAGGAAACGAGGATAAAGCAGGCAAGAAAAGTCTTTGCGCTCTAACGCATACCGACACACCCCAAAATTGTTGGCGATGTCCATTTTGCTGTAAAAGTTCAGGGGGAGTGAACCCTAACCCTAAGTGGGTTTTTCCCCCAATGGGATTTTCCCATGTATTTTACCAGGAAATGAGGATAAAGCAGGCAGGAAAAGTCTTTGCGCTCTAACGCATACCGCCACACCCCAAAATTGTTGGCAATTTCCATTTTGCTGTAAAAGTTCAGGGGGAGCGAACCCTAACCCTAAGTGGGTTTTTCCCCCAATGGGATTTTCCCATGTATTTTAGCAGGAAACGAGGATAAAGCAGGCAGGAAAAGTCTTTGCGCTCTAACGCATACCGACACACCCCAAAATTGTTGGCGATGTCCATTTTGCTGTAACAGTTCAGGGGGAGCGAACCCTAACCCTAAGAGGGTTTTTCCCCCAATGGGATTTTCCCATGTATTTTACCAGGAAACGAGGATAAAGCAGGAATGAAAAGACTTTGCGCTCCAACGCATACCGACACACCCCAAAATTGTTGGCGATGTCCATTTTGCTGTAAAAGTTCAGGGGGAGCGAACCCTAACCCTAAGTGGGTTTTTCCCCCAATGGTATTTTCCCATGTATTTTACCAGGAAACGAGGATAAAGCAGGCAGGAAAAGTAAGCGCCCTCCTAAGCATACCAACACACCCCAAAATTGTTGGCGATGTCCATTTTGCTGTAAAAGTTCAGGGGGAGCGAACCCTAACCCTAAGTGGGTTTTTCCCATAATGGGATTTTGTCATGTATTTTACCAGGAAACGAGGATAAAGCAGGCAGGAAAAGACTTTGCGCTCCAACGCATACCGACACACCCCAAAATTGTTGGCAATGTCCATTTTGCTGTAAGAGTTAAGGGTGAGTGAATCCTAACCCTAAATGGGTATTTCCCCCAATGGGATTTTCCCATGTATTTTACCAGGAAACGAGGATAAAGCAGGCAGGAAAAGACTTTGCGCTCCAACGCATACCGACACACCCCAAAATTGTTGGCAATGTCCATTTTGCTGTAAGAGTTAAGGGTGAGTGAACCCTTACCCTAAGTGGGTATTTCCCCCAATGGGATTTTCCCATGTATTTTACCAGGAAACGCGGATAAAGCAGGCAGGAAAAGACTTTGCGCTCCAACGCATACCGACACACCCCAAAATTGTTGGCGATGTCCATTTTGCTGTAACAGTTCAGGGGGAGCGAAGCCTAACCCTAAGTGTGTTTTTCCCCCAATGGGATTTTCCCATGTATTTTACCAGGAAACGAGGATAAAGCAGGCAGGAAAAGTAAGCGCCCTCCTAAGCATTCCGACGCACCCCAAAATTGTTGGCGATGTCCATTTTGCTGTAAAAGTTCAGGGGGAGTGAACCCTAACCCTAAGTGGGTTTTTCCCCCAATGGGATTTTCCCATGTATTTTACCAGGAAACGAGGATAAAGCAGGCAAGAAAAGTCTTTGCGCTCTAACGCATACCGACACACCCCAAAATTGTTGGCGATGTCCATTTTGCTGTAACAGTTCAGGGGGAGCGAACCCTAACCCTAAGTGGGTTTTTTCCCCCAATGGGATTTTCCCATGTATTTTACCAGGAAACGAGGATAAAGCAGGCAGGAAAAGACTTTGCGCTCCAACGCATACCGACACACCCCAAAATTGTTGGCGATGTCCATTTTGCTGTAAAAGTTCAGGGGGAGCGAAGCCTAATCCTAAGTGTATTTTTCCCCCAATGGGATTTTCCCATGTATTTTACCAGGAAACGAGGATAAAGCAGGCAGGAAAAGTAAGCGCCCTCCTAAGCATTCCGACGCACCCCAAAATTGTTGGCGATGTCCATTTTGCTGTAAAAGTTCAGGGGGAGTGAACCCTATCCCTAAGTGGGTTTTTCCCACAATGGGATTTTCCCATGTATTTTACCAGGAAATGAGGATAAAGCAGGCAGGAAAAGTCTTTGCGCTCTAACGCATACCGCCACACCCCAAAATTGTTGGCAATGTCCATTTTGCTGTAAAAGTTCAGGGGGAGCGAACCCTAACCCTAAGTGGGTTTTTCCCCCAAGGGGATTTTCCCATGTATTTTAGCAGGAAACGAGGATAAAGCAGGCAGGAAAAGTCTTTGCGCTCTAACGCATACCGACACACCCCAAAATTGTTGGCGATGTCCATTTTGCTGTAACAGTTCAGGGGGAGCGAACCCTAACCCTAAGTGGGTTTTTCCCCCAATGGGATTTTCCCATGTATTTTACCAGGAAACGAGGATAAAGCAGGAATGAAAAGACTTTGCGCTCCAACGCATACCGACACACCCCAAAATTGTTGGCGATGTCCATTTTGCTGTAAAAGTTCAGGGGGAGCGAACCCTAATCCTAAGTGGGTTTTTCCCACAATGGGATTTTCCCATGTATTTTACCAGGAAATGAGGATAAAGCAGGCAGGAAAAGTCTTTGCGCTCTAACGCATACCGCCACACCCCAAAATTGTTGGCAATGTCCATTTTGCTGTAAAAGTTCAGGGGGAGCGAAACCTAACCCTAAGTGTGTTTTTCCCCCAATGGGATTTTCCCATGTATTTTACCAGGAAACGAGGATAAAGCAGGCAGGAAAAGTAAGCGCCCTCCTAAGCATTCCGACGCACCCCAAAATTGTTGGCGATGTCCATTTTGCTGTAAAAGTTCAGGGGGAGTGAACCCTAACCCTAAGTGGGTTTTTCCCACAATGGGATTTTCCCATGTATTTTACCAGGAAACGAGGATAAAGCAGGCAGGAAAAGTCTTTGTGCTCTAACGCATACCGACACACCCCAAAATTGTTGGCGATGTCCATTTTCCTGTAAAAGTTCAGGGGGAGCGAAGCCTAAACCTAAGTGGGTTTTTCCCCCAATGGGATTTTCCCATGTATTTTACCAGGAAACGAGGATAAAGCAGGCAGGAAAAGTCTTTGCGCTCTAACGCATACTGACACACCCCAAAATTGTTGGCGATGTCCATTTTGCTGTAACAGTTCAGGGGGAGCGAACCCTAACCCTAAGTGGGTTTTTCCCACAATGGGATTTTCCCATGTATTTTACCAGGAAACGAGGATAAAGTAGGCCGGAAAAGTATTTGTGCTTTAACGCATACCGACACACCCCAAAATTGTTGGCGATGTCCATTTTGCTGTAAAAGTTCAGTGGGAGCGAAACCCTAACCCTAAGTGGGTTTTTCCCCCAATGGGATTTTCCCATGTATTTTACCAGGAAACGAGGATAAAGCAGGCAGGAAAAGTAAGCGCCCTCCTAAGCATACCAACACACCCCAAAATTGTTGGCGATGTCCATTTTGCTGTAAAAGTTCAGGGGGAGCGAACCCTAACCCTAAGTGGGTTTTTCCCACAATGGGATTTTCCCATGTATTTTACCAGGAAACGAGGATAAAGCAGTCAGGAAAAGTATTTGCGCTCTAACGCATACCGACACACCCCAAAATTGTTGGCGATGTCCATTTTGCTGTAAAAGTTCAGGGGGAGCGAACCCTAACCCTAAGTGGGTTTTTCCCCCAATGGGATTTTCCCATGTATTTTACCAGGAAAGGAGGATAAAGCAGGAATGAAAAGACTTTGCGCTCCAACGCATACCGACACACCCCAAAATTGTTGGCGATGTCCATTTTGCTGTAAAAGTTCAGGGGGAGTGAACCCTAACCCTAAGTGTGTTTTTCCCCCAATGGTATTTTCCCATGTATTTTACCAGGAAACGAGGATAAAGCAGGCAGGAAAAGTAAGCGCCCTCCTAAGCATACCAACACACCCCAAAATTGTTGGCGATGTCCATTTTGCTGTAAAAGTTCAGGGGGAGCGAACCCTAACCCTAAGTGGGTTTTTCCCACAATGGGATTTTCCCATGTATTTTACCAGGAAACGAGGATAATGCAGGCAGGAAAAGTCTTTGTGCTCTAACGCATACCGACACACCCCAAAATTGTTGGCGATGTCTTTTGCTGTAAAAGTTCAGGGGAAGTGAACCCTAACCCTAAGTGGGTTTTTCCCACAATGGGATTTTCCCATGTATTTTACCAGGAAACGAGGATAAAGCAGGCAGGAAAAGTCTTTGCGCTCTAACGCATACCGACACACCCCAAAATTGTTGGCGATGTCCATTTTGCTGTAACAGTTCAGGGGGAGCGAACCCTAACCCTAAGTGGGTTTTTCACACAATGGGATTTTCCCATGTATTTTACCAGGAAACGAGGATAAAGTAGGCCGGAAAAGTATTTGCGCTCTAACGCATACCGACACACCCCAAAATTGTTGGCGATGTCCATTTTGCTGTAAAAGTTCAGGGGGAGCGAAGCCTAATCCTAAGTGTGTTTTTCCCCCAATGGGATTTTCCCATGTATTTTACCAGGAAACGAGGATAAAGCAGGCAGGAAAAGTAAGCGCCCTCCTAAGCATTCCGATGCACCCCAAAATTGTTGGCGATGTCCATTTTGCTGTAAAAGTTCAGGGGGAGTGAACCCTAACCCTAAGTGGGTTTTTCCCACAATGGGATTTTCCCATGTATTTTACCAGGAAATGAGGATAAAGCAGGCAGGAAAAGTCTTTGCGCTCTAACGCATACCGACACACCCCAAAATTGTTGGCGATGTCCATTTTGCTGTAACAGTTCAGGGGGAGCGAACCCTAACCCTAAGTGGGTTTTTCCCCCAATGGGATTTTCCCATGTATTTTACCAGGAAACGAGGATAAAGCAGGCAGGAAAAGACTTTGCGCTCCAACGCATACCGACACACCCCAAAATTGTTGGCGATGTCCATTTTGCTGTAAAAGTTCAGGGGGAGCGAAGCCTAATCCTAAGTGTATTTTTCCCCCAATGGGATTTTCCCATGTATTTTACCAGGAAACGAGGATAAAGCAGGCAGGAAAAGTAAGCGCCCTCCTAAGCATTCCGACGCACCCCAAAATTGTTGGCGATGTCCATTTTGCTGTAAAAGTTCAGGGGGAGTGAACCCTATCCCTAAGTGGGTTTTTCCCACAATGGGATTTTCCCATGTATTTTACCAGGAAATGAGGATAAAGCAGGCAGGAAAAGTCTTTGCGCTCTAACGCATACCGCCACACCCCAAAATTGTTGGCAATGTCCATTTTGCTGTAAAAGTTCAGGGGGAGCGAACCCTAACCCTAAGTGGGTTTTTCCCCCAATGGGATTTTCCCATGTATTTTAGCAGGAAACGAGGATAAAGCAGGCAGGAAAAGTCTTTGCGCTCTAACGCATACCGACACACCCCAAAATTGTTGGCGATGTCCATTTTGCTGTAACAGTTCAGGGGGAGCGAACCCTAACCCTAAGTGGGTTTTTCCCCCAATGGGATTTTCCCATGTATTTTACCAGGAAACGAGGATAAAGCAGGAATGAAAAGACTTTGCGCTCCAACGCATACCGACACACCCCAAAATTGTTGGCGATGTCCATTTTGCTGTAAATGTTCAGGGGGAGCGAACCCTAACCCTAAGTGGGTTTTTCCCCAGATGGTATTTTCCCATGTATTTTACCAGGAAACCCGGATAAAGCAGGCAGGAAAAGACTTTGCGCTCCAACGCATACCGACACACCCCAAAATTGTTGGCGATGTCCATTTTGCTGTAAAAGTTCAGGGGGAGTGAACCCTAACCCTAAGTGGGTTTTTCCCACAATGGGATTTTCCCATGTATTTTACCAGGAAATGAGGATAAAGCAGGCAGGAAAAGACTTTGCGCTCTAACGCATACCGCCACACCCCAAAATTGTTGGCAATGTCCATTTTGCTGTAAAAGTTCAGGGGGAGCGAAGCCTAACCCTAAGTGTGTTTTTCCCCCAATGGGATTTTCCCATGTATTTTACCAGGAAACGAGGATAAAGCAGGCAGGAAAAGTAAGCGCCCTACTAAGCATTCCGACGCACCCCAAAATTGTTGGCGATGTCCATTTTGCTGTAAAAGTTCAGGGGGAGTGAACCCTAACCCTAAGTGGGTTTTTCCCACAATGGGATTTTCCCATGTATTTTACCAGGAAACGAGGATAAAGCAGGCAGGAAAAGTCTTTGTGCTCTAACGCATACCGACACACCCCAAAATTGTTGGCGATGTCCATTTTCCTGTAAAAGTTCAGGGGGAGCGAAGCCTAACCCTAAGTGGGTTTTTCCCCCAATGGGATTTTCCCATGTATTTTACCAGGAAACGAGGATAAAGCAGGCAGGAAAAGTCTTTGCGCTCTAACGCATACCGACACACCCCAAAATTGTTGGCGATGTCCATTTTGCTGTAACAGTTCAGGGGGAGCGAACCCTAACCCTAAGTGGGTTTTTCCCACAATGGGATTTTCCCATGTATTTTACCAGGAAACGAGGATAAAGTAGGCCGGAAAAGTATTTGTGCTTTAACGCATACCGACACACCCCAAAATTGTTGGCGATGTCCATTTTGCTGTAAAAGTTCAGTGGGAGCGAAACCCTAACCCTAAGTGGGTTTTTCCCCCAATGGGATTTTCCCATGTATTTTACCAGGAAACGAGGATAAAGCAGGCAGGAAAAGTCTTTGCGCTCCAACGCATACCGACACACCCCAAAATTGTTGGCGATGTCCATTTTGCTGTAAAAGTTCAGGGGGAGCGAACCCTAACCCTAAGTGTGTTTTTCCCCCAATGGTATTTTCCCATGTATTTTACCAGGAAACGAGGATAAAGCAGGCAGGAAAAGTAAGCGCCCTCCTAAGCATACCAACACACCCCAAAATTGTTGGCGATGTCCATTTTGCTGTAAAAGTTCAGGGGGAGCGAACCCTAACCCTAAGTGGGTTTTTCCCACAATGGGATTTTCCCATGTATTTTACCAGGAAACGAGGATAAAGCAGTCAGGAAAAGTATTTGCGCTCTAACGCATACCGACACACCCCAAAATTGTTGGCGATGTCCATTTTGCTGTAACAGTTCAGGGGGAGCGAACCCTAACCCTAAGTGGGTTTTTCCCCCAATGGGATTTTCCCATGTATTTTACCAGGAAACGAGGATAAAGCAGGAATGAAAAGACTTTGCGCTCCAACGCATACCGACACACCCCAAAATTGTTGGCGATGTCCATTTTGCTGTAAAAGTTCAGGGGGAGCGAACCCTAACCCTAAGTGTGTTTTTCCCCCAATGGTATTTTCCCATGTATTTTACCAGGAAACGAGGATAAAGCAGGCAGGAAAAGTAAGCGCCCTCCTAAGCATACCAACACACCCCAAAATTGTTGGCGATGTCCATTTTGCTGTAAAAGTTCAGGGGGAGCGAACCCTAACCCTAAGTGGGTTTTTCCCACAATGGGATTTTCCCATGTATTTTACCAGGAAACGAGGATAATGCAGGTAGGAAAAGTCTTTGTGCTCTAACGCATACCGACACACCCCAAAATTGTTGGCGATGTCTTTTGCTGTAAAAGTTCAGGGGAAGTGAACCCTAACCCTAAGTGGGTTTTTCCCACAATGGGATTTTCCCATGTATTTTACCAGGAAACGAGGATAAAGCAGGCAGGAAAAGTCTTTGCGCTCTAACGCATACCGACACACCCCAAAATTGTTGGCGATGTCCATTTTGCTGTAACAGTTCAGGGGGAGCGAACCCTAACCCTAAGTGGGTTTTTCACACAATGGGATTTTCCCATGTATTTTACCAGGAAACGAGGATAAAGTAGGCCGGAAAAGTATTTGCGCTCTAACGCATACCGACACACCCCAAAATTGTTGGCGATGTCCATTTTGCTGTAAAAGTTCAGGGGGAGCGAAGCCTAATCCTAAGTGTGTTTTTCCCCCAATGGGATTTTCCCATGTATTTTACCAGGAAACGAGGATAAAGCAGGCAGGAAAAGTAAGCGCCCTCCTAAGCATTCCGACGCACCCCAAAATTGTTGGCGATGTCCATTTTGCTGTAAAAGTTCAGGGGGAGTGAACCCTAACCCTAAGTGGGTTTTTCCCACAATGGGATTTTCCCATGTATTTTACCAGGAAATGAGGATAAAGCAGGCAGGAAAAGTCTTTGCGCTCTAACGCATACCGACACACCCCAAAATTGTTGGCGATGTCCATTTTGCTGTAACAGTTCAGGGGGAGCGAACCCTAACCCTAAGTGGGTTTTTCCCCCAATGGGATTTAACCATGTATTTTACCAGGAAACGAGGATAAAGCAGGCAGGAAAAGACTTTGCGCTCCAACGCATACCGACACACCCCAAAATTGTTGCCGATGTCCATTTTGCTGTAAAAGTTCAGGGGGAGCGAAGCCTAATCCTAAGTGTATTTTTCCCCCAATGGGATTTTCCCATGTATTTTACCAGGAAACGAGGATAAAGCAGGCAGGAAAAGTAAGCGCCCTCCTAAGCATACCAACACACCCCAAAATTGTTGGCGATGTCCATTTTGCTGTAAAAGTTCAGGGGGAGCGAACCCTAACCCTAAGTGGGTTTTTCCCATAATGGGATTTTCTCATGTATTTTACCAGGAAACGAGGATAAAGCAGGCAGGAAAAGACTTTGCGCTCCAACGCATACCGACACACCCCAAAATTGTTGGCAATGTCCATTTTGCTGTAAAAGTTAAGGGTGAGTGAATCCTAACCCTAAATGGGTATTTCCCCCAATGGGATTTTCCCATGTATTTTACCAGGAAACGAGGATAAAGCAGGCAGGAAAAGACTTTGCGCTCCAACGCATACCGACACACCCCAAAATTGTTGGCAATGTCCATTTTGCTGTAAGAGTTAAGGGTGAGTGAACCCTTACCCTAAGTGGGTATTTCCCCCAATGGGATTTTCCCATGTATTTTACCAGGAAACGCGGATAAAGCAGGCAGGAAAAGACTTTGCGCTCCAACGCATACCGACACACCCCAAAATTGTTGGCGATGTCCATTTTGCTGTAACAGTTCAGGGGGAGCGAAGCCTAACCCTAAGTGTGTTTTTCCCCCAATGGGATTTTCCCATGTATTTTACCAGGAAACGAGGATAAAGCAGGCAGGAAAAGTAAGCGCCCTCCTAAGCATTCCGACACACCCCAAAATTGTTGGCGATGTCCATTTTGCTGTAAAAGTTCAGGGGGAGTGAACCCTAACCCTAAGTGGGTTTTTCCCCCAATGGGATTTTCCCATGTATTTTACCAGGAAACGAGGATAAAGCAGGCAAGAAAAGTCTTTGCGCTCTAACGCATACCGACACACCCCAAAATTGTTGGCGATGTCCATTTTGCTGTAACAGTTCAGGGGGAGCGAACCCTAACCCTAAGTGGGTATTTCCCCCAATGGGATTTTCTCATGTATTTTACCAGGAAACGAGGATAAAGCAGGCAGGAAAAGACTTTGCGCTCCAACGCATACCGACACACCCCAAAATTGTTGGCGATGTCCATTTTGCTGTAAAAGTTCAGGGGGAGCGAAGCCTAATCCTAAGTGTATTTTTCCCCCAATGGGATTTTCCCATGTATTTTACCAGGAAACGAGGATAAAGCAGGCAGGAAAAGTAAGCGCCCTCCTAAGCATTCCGACGCACCCCAAAATTGTTGGCGATGTCCATTTTGCTGTAAAAGTTCAGGGGGAGTGAACCCTATCCCTAAGTGGGTTTTTCCCACAATGGGATTTTCCCATGTATTTTACCAGGAAATGAGGATAAAGCAGGCAGGAAAAGTCTTTGCGCTCTAACGCATACCGCCACACCCCAAAATTGTTGGCAATGTCCATTTTGCTGTAAAAGTTCAGGGGGAGCGAACCCTAACCCTAAGTGGGTTTTTCCCCCAATGGGATTTTCCCATGTATTTTAGCAGGAAACGAGGATAAAGCAGGCAGGAAAAGTCTTTGCGCTCTAACGCATACCGACACACCCCAAAATTGTTGGCGATGTCCATTTTGCTGTAACAGTTCAGGGGGAGCGAACCCTAACCCTAAGTGGGTTTTTCCCCCAATGGGATTTTCCCATGTATTTTACCAGGAAACGAGGATAAAGCAGGAATGAAAAGACTTTGCGCTCCAACGCATACCGACACACCCCAAAATTGTTGGCGATGTCCATTTTGCTGTAAAAGTTCAGGGGGAGCGAACCCTAACCCTAAGTGGGTTTTTCCCACAATGGGATTTTCCCATGTATTTTACCAGGAAATGAGGATAAAGCAGGCAGGAAAAGTCTTTGCGCTCTAACGCATACCGCCACACCCCAAAATTGTTGGCAATGTCCATTTTGCTGTAAAAGTTCAGGGGGAGCGAAACCTAACCCTAAGTGTGTTTTTCCCCCAATGGGATTTTCCCATGTATTTTACCAGGAAACGAGGATAAAGCAGGCAGGAAAAGTAAGCGCCCTCCTAAGCATTCCGACGCACCCCAAAATTGTTGGCGATGTCCATTTTGCTGTAAAAGTTCAGGGGGAGTGAACCCTTACCCTAAGTAGGTATTTCCCCCAATGGGATTTTCCCATGTATTTTACCAGGAAACGCGGATAAAGCAGGCAGGAAAAGACTTTGCGCTCCAACGCATACCGACACACCCCAAAATTGTTGGCAATGTCCATTTTGCTGTAAGAGTTAAGGGTGAGTGAACCCTTACCCTAAGTAGGTATTTCCCCCAATGGGATTTTCCCATGTATTTTACCAGGAAACGCGGATAAAGCAGGCAGGAAAAGACTTTGCGCTCCAACGCATAACGACACACCCCAAAATTGTTGGCGATGTCCATTTTGCTGTAAAAGTTCAGGGGGAGTGAACCCTAACCCTAAGTGGGTTTTTCCCACAATGGGATTTTCCCATGTATTTTACCAGGAAATGAGGATAAAGCAGGCAGGAAAAGTCTTTGCGCTCTAACGCATACCGCCACACCCCAAAATTGTTGGCAATGTCCATTTTGCTGTAAAAGTTCAGGGGGAGCGAAACCTAACCCTAAGTGTGTTTTTCCCCCAATGGGATTTTCCCATGTATTTTACCAGGAAACGAGGATAAAGCAGGCAGGAAAAGTAAGCGCCCTCCTAAGCATTCCGACGCACCCCAAAATTGTTGGCGATGTCCATTTTGCTGTAAAAGTTCAGGGGGAGTGAACCCTAACCCTAAGTGGGTTTTTCCCACAATGGGATTTTCCCATGTATTTTACCAGGAAACGAGGATAAAGCAGGCAGGAAAAGTCTTTGTGCTCTAACGCATACCGACACACCCCAAAATTGTTGGCGATGTCCATTTTCCTGTAAAAGTTCAGGGGGAGCGAAGCCTAACCCTAAGTGGGTTTTTCCCCCAATGGGATTTTCCCATGTATTTTACCAGGAAACGAGGATAAAGCAGGCAGGAAAAGTCTTTGCGCTCTAACGCATACTGACACACCCCAAAATTGTTGGCGATGTCCATTTTGCTGTAACAGTTCAGGGGGAGCGAACCCTAACCCTAAGTGGGTTTTTCCCACAATGGGATTTTCCCATGTATTTTACCAGGAAACGAGGATAAAGCAGGCAGGAAAAGTAAGCGCCCTCCTAAGCATACCAACACACCCCAAAATTGTTCGCGATGTCCATTTTGCTGTAAAAGTTCAGGGGGAGCGAACCCTAACCCTAAGTGGGTTTTTCCCACAATGGGATTTTCCCATGTATTTTACCAGGAAACGAGGATAAAGCAGTCAGGAAAAGTATTTGCGCTCTAACGCATACCGACACACCCCAAAATTGTTGGCGATGTCCATTTTGCTGTAACAGTTCAGGGGGAGCGAACCCTAACCCTAAGTGGGTTTTTCCCCCAATGGGATTTTCCCATGTATTTTACCAGGAAACGAGGATAAAGCAGGAATGAAAAGACTTTGCGCTCCAACGCATACCGACACACCCCAAAATTGTTGGCGATGTCCATTTTGCTGTAAAAGTTCAGGGGGAGCGAACCCTAACCCTAAGTGTGTTTTTCCCCCAATGGTATTTTCCCATGTATTTTACCAGGAAACGAGGATAAAGCAGGCAGGAAAAGTAAGCGCCCTCCTAAGCATACCAACACACCCCAAAATTGTTGGCGATGTCCATTTTGCTGTAAAAGTTCAGGGGGAGCGAACCCTAACCCTAAGTGGGTTTTTCCCACAATGGGATTTTCCCATGTATTTTACCAGGAAACGAGGATAATGCAGGCAGGAAAAGTCTTTGTGCTCTAACGCATACTGACACACCCCAAAATTGTTGGCGATGTCTTTTGCTGTAAAAGTTCAGGGGAAGTGAACCCTAACCCTAAGTGGGTTTTTCCCACAATGGGATTTTCCCATGTATTTTACCAGGAAACGAGGATAAAGCAGGCAGGAAAAGTCTTTGCGCTCTAACGCATACCGACACACCCCAAAATTGTTGGCGATGTCCATTTTGCTGTAACAGTTCAGGGGGAGCGAACCCTAACCCTAAGTGGGTTTTTCACACAATGGGATTTTCCCATGTATTTTACCAGGAAACGAGGATAAAGTAGGCCGGAAAAGTATTTGCGCTCTAACGCATACCGACACACCCCAAAATTGTTGGCGATGTCCATTTTGCTGTAAAAGTTCAGGGGGAGCGAAGCCTAATCCTAAGTGTGTTTTTCCCCCAATGGGATTTTCCCATGTATTTTACCAGGAAACGAGGATAAAGCAGGCAGGAAAAGTAAGCGCCCTCCTAAGCATTCCGATGCACCCCAAAATTGTTGGCGATGTCCATTTTGCTGTAAAAGTTCAGGGGGAGTGAACCCTAACCCTAAGTGGGTTTTTCCCACAATGGGATTTTCCCATGTATTTTACCAGGAAATGAGGATAAAGCAGGCAGGAAAAGTCTTTGCGCTCTAACGCATACCGACACACCCCAAAATTGTTGGCGATGTCCATTTTGCTGTAACAGTTCAGGGGGAGCGAACCCTAACCCTAAGTGGGTTTTTCCCCCAATGGGATTTTCCCATGTATTTTACCAGGAAACGAGGATAAAGCAGGCAGGAAAAGACTTTGCGCTCCAACGCATACCGACACACCCCAAAATTGTTGGCGATGTCCATTTTGCTGTAAAAGTTCAGGGGGAGCGAAGCCTAATCCTAAGTGTATTTTTCCCCCAATGGGATTTTCCCATGTATTTTAGCAGGAAACGAGGATAAAGCAGGCAGGAAAAGTAAGCGCCCTCCTAAGCATTCCGACGCACCCCAAAATTGTTGGCGATGTCCATTTTGCTGTAAAAGTTCAGGGGGAGTGAACCCTATCCCTAAGTGGGTTTTTCCCACAATGGGATTTTCCCATGTATTTTACCAGGAAATGAGGATAAAGCAGGCAGGAAAAGTCTTTGCGCTCTAACGCATACCGCCACACCCCAAAATTGTTGGCAATGTCCATTTTGCTGTAAAAGTTCAGGGGGAGCGAACCCTAACCCTAAGTGGGTTTTTCCCCCAATGGGATTTTCCCATGTATTTTAGCAGGAAACGAGGATAAAGCAGGCAGGAAAAGTCTTTGCGCTCTAACGCATACCGACACACCCCAAAATTGTTGCCGATGTCCATTTTGCTGTAACAGTTCAGGGGGAGCGAACCCTAACCCTAAGTGGGTTTTTCCCCCAATGGTATTTTCCCATGTATTTTACCAGGAAACGAGGATAAAGCAGGCAGGAAAAGTAAGCGCCCTCCTAAGCATACCGACACACCCCAAAATTGTTGGCAATGTCCATTTTGCTGTAAGAGTTAAGGGTGAGTGAACCCTAACCCTAAATGGGTATTTCCCCCAATGGGATTTTCCCATGTATTTTACCAGGAAACGAGGATAAAGCAGGCAGGAAAAGACTTTGCGCTCCAACGCATACCGACACACCCCAAAATTGTTGGCAATGTCCATTTTGCTGTAAGAGTTAAGGGTGAGTGAACCCTTACCCTAAGTGGGTATTTCCCCCAATGGGATTTTCCCATGTATTTTACCAGGAAACGCGGATAAAGCAGGCAGGAAAAGTCTTTGCGCTCCAACGCATACCGACACACCCCAAAATTGTTGGCGATGTCCATTTTGCTGTAACAGTTCAGGGGGAGCGAACCCTAACCCTAAGTGGGTTTTTCCCACAATGGGATTTTCCCATGTATTTTACCAGGAAACGAGGATAAAGTAGGCCGGAAAAGTATTTGTGCTTTAACGCATACCGACACACCCCAAAATTGTTGGCGATGTCCATTTTGCTGTAAAAGTTCAGTGGGAGCGAAACCCTAACCCTAAGTGGGTTTTTCCCCCAATGGGATTTTCCCATGTATTTTACCAGGAAGCGAGGATAAAGCAGGCAGGAAAAGTCTTTGCGCTCCAACGCATACCGACACACCCCAAAATTGTTGGCGATGTCCATTTTGCTGTAAAAGTTCAGGGGGAGCGAACCCTAACCCTAAGTGTGTTTTTCCCCCAATGGTATTTTCCCATGTATTTTACCAGGAAACGAGGATAAAGCAGGCAGGAAAAGTAAGCGCCCTCCTAAGCATACCAACACACCCCAAAATTGTTGCCGATGTCCATTTTGCTGTAAAAGTTCAGGGGGAGCGAACCCTAACCCTAAGTGGGTTTTTCCCACAATGGGATTTTCCCATGTATTTTACCAGGAAACGAGGATAAAGCAGTCAGGAAAAGTATTTGCGCTCTAACGCATACCGACACACCCCAAAATTGTTGGCGATGTCCATTTTGCTGTAACAGTTCAGGGGGAGCGAACCCTAACCCTAAGTGGGTTTTCCCCCAATGGGATTTTCCCATGTATTTTACCAGGAAACGAGGATAAAGCAGGAATGAAAAGACTTTGCGCTCCAACGCATACCGACACACCCCAAAATTGTTGGCGATGTCCATTTTGCTGTAAAAGTTCAGGGGGAGCGAACCCTAACCCTAAGTGTGTTTTTCCCCCAATGGTATTTTCCCATGTATTTTACCAGGAAACGAGGATAAAGCAGGCAGGAAAAGTAAGCGCCCTCCTAAGCATACCAACACACCCCAAAATTGTTGGCGATGTCCATTTTGCTGTAAAAGTTCAGGGGGAGCGAACCCTAACCCTAAGTGGGTTTTTCCCACAATGGGATTTTCCCATGTATTTTACCAGGAAACGAGGATAATGCAGGTAGGAAAAGTCTTTGTGCTCTAACGCATACCGACACACCCCAAAATTGTTGGCGATGTCTTTTGCTGTAAAAGTTCAGGGGAAGTGAACCCTAACCCTAAGTGGGTTTTTCCCACAATGGGATTTTCCCATGTATTTTACCAGGAAACGAGGATAAAGCAGGCAGGAAAAGTCTTTGCGCTCTAACGCATACCGACACACCCCAAAATTGTTGGCAATGTCCATTTTGCTGTAACAGTTCAGGGGGAGCGAACCCTAACCCTAAGTGGGTTTTTCACACAATGGGATTTTCCCATGTATTTTACCAGGAAACGAGGATAAAGTAGGCCGGAAAAGTATTTGCGCTCTAACGCATACCGACACACCCCAAAATTGTTGGCGATGTCCATTTTGCTGTAAAAGTTCAGGGGGAGCGAAGCCTAATCCTAAGTGTGTTTTTCCCCCAATGGGATTTTCCCATGTATTTTACCAGGAAACGAGGATAAAGCAGGCAGGAAAAGTAAGCGCCCTCCTAAGCATTCCGACGCACCCCAAAATTGTTGGCGATGTCCATTTTGCTGTAAAAGTTCAGGGGGAGTGAACCCTAACCCTAAGTGGGTTTTTCCCACAATGGGATTTTCCCATGTATTTTACCAGGAAATGAGGATAAAGCAGGCAGGAAAAGTCTTTGCGCTCTAACGCATACCGACACACCCCAAAATTGTTGGCGATGTCCATTTTGCTGTAACAGTTCAGGGGGAGCGAACCCTAACCCTAAGTGGGTTTTTCCCCCAATGGGATTTTCCCATGTATTTTACCAGGAAACGAGGATAAAGCAGGCAGGAAAAGACTTTGCGCTCCAACGCATACCGACACACCCCAAAATTGTTGGCGATGTCCATTTTGCTGTAAAAGTTAAGGGTGAGTGAACCCTAACCCTAAGTGTATTTTTCCCCCAATGGGATTTTCCCATGTATTTTACCAGGAAACGAGGATAAAGCAGGCAGGAAAAGACTTTGCGCTCCAACGCATACCGACACACCCCAAAATTGTTGGCAATGTCCATTTTGCTGTAAGAGTTAAGGGTGAGTGAACCCTTACCCTAAGTGGGTATTTCCCCCAATGGGATTTTCCCATGTATTTTACCAGGAAACGCGGATAAAGCAGGCAGGAAAAGACTTTGCGCTCCAACGCATACCGACACACCCCAAAATTGTTGGCGATGTCCATTTTGCTGTAAAAGTTCAGGGGGAGTGAACCCTAACCCTAAGTGGGTTTTTCCCACAATGGGATTTTCCCATGTATTTTACCAGGAAATGAGGATAAAGCAGGCAGGAAAAGTCTTTGCGCTCTAACGCATACCGCCACACCCCAAAATTGTTGGCAATGTCCATTTTGCTGTAAAAGTTCAGGGGGAGCGAAGCCTAACCCTAAGTGTGTTTTTCCCCCAATGGGATTTTCCCATGTATTTTACCAGGAAACGAGGATAAAGCAGGCAGGAAAAGTAAGCGCCCTCCTAAGCATTCCGACGCACCCCAAAATTGTTGGCGATGTCCATTTTGCTGTAAAAGTTCAGGGGGAGTGAACCCTAACCCTAAGTGGGTTTTTCCCACAATGGGATTTTCCCATGTATTTTACCAGGAAACGAGGATAAAGCAGGCAGGAAAAGTCTTTGTGCTCTAACGCATACCGACACACCCCAAAATTGTTGGCGATGTCCATTTTCCTGTAAAAGTTCAGGGGGAGCGAAGCCTAACCCTAAGTGGGTTTTTCCCCCAATGGGATTTTCCCATGTATTTTACCAGGAAACGAGGATAAAGCAGGCAGGAAAAGTCTTTGCGCTCTAACGCATACCGACACACCCCAAAATTGTTGGCGATGTCCATTTTGCTGTAACAGTTCAGGGGGAGCGAACCCTAACCCTAAGTGGGTTTTTCCCACAATGGGATTTTCCCATGTATTTTACCAGGAAACGAGGATAAAGTAGGCCGGAAAAGTATTTGTGCTTTAACGCATACCGACACACCCCAAAATTGTTGGCGATGTCCATTTTGCTGTAACAGTTCAGGGGGAGCGAACCCTAACCCTAAGTGGGTTTTTCCCCCAATTGGATTTTCCCATGTATTTTACCAGGAAACGAGGATAAAGCAGGCAGGAAAAGACTTTGCGCTCCAACGCATACCGACACACCCCAAAATTGTTGGCGATGTCCATTTTGCTGTAAAAGTTCAGGGGGAGCGAAGCCTAATCCTAAGTGTATTTTTCCCCCAATGGGATTTTCCCATGTATTTTACCAGGAAACGAGGATAAAGCAGGCAGGAAAAGTAAGCGCCCTCCTAAGCATTCCGACGCACCCCAAAATTGTTGGCGATGTCCATTTTGCTGTAAAAGTTCAGGGGGAGTGAACCCTATCCCTAAGTGGGTTTTTCCCCTAATGGGATTTTCCCATGTATTTTAGCAGGAAACGAGGATAAAGCAGGCAGGAAAAGTCTTTGCGCTCTAACGCATACCGACACACCCCAAAATTGTTGGCGATGTCCATTTTGCTGTAACAGTTCAGGGGGAGCGAACCCTAACCCTAAGTGGGTTTTTCCCCCAATGGGATTTTCCCATGTATTTTACCAGGAAACGAGGATAAAGCAGGAATGAAAAGACTTTGCGCTCCAACGCATACCGACACACCCCAAAATTGTTGGCGATGTCCATTTTGCTGTAAAAGTTCAGGGGGAGCGAACCCTAACCCTAAGTGGGTTTTTCCCCCAATGGTATTTTCCCATGTATTTTACCAGGAAACGAGGATAAAGCAGGCAGGAAAAGTAAGCGCCCTCCTAAGCATACCGACACACCCCAAAATTGTTGGCAATGTCCATTTTGCTGTAAGAGTTAAGGGTGAGTGAACCCTAACCCTAAATGGGTATTTCCCCCAATGGGATTTTCCCATGTATTTTACCAGGAAACGAGGATAAAGCAGGCAGGAAAAGACTTTGCGCTCCAACGCATACCGACACACCCCAAAATTGTTGGCAATGTCCATTTTGCTGTAAGAGTTAAGGGTGAGTGAACCCTTACCCTAAGTGGGTATTTCCCCCAATGGGATTTTCCCATGTATTTTACCAGGAAACGCGGATAAAGCAGGCAGGAAAAGACTTTGCGCTCCAACGCATACCGACACACCCCAAAATTGTTGGCGATGTCCATTTTGCTGTAAAAGTTCAGGGGGAGTGAACCCTAACCCTAAGTGGGTTTTTCCCACAATGGGATTTTCCCATGTATTTTACCAGGAAATGAGGATAAAGCAGGCAGGAAAAGTCTTTGCGCTCTAACGCATACCGCCACACCCCAAAATTGTTGGCAATGTCCATTTTGCTGTAAAAGTTCAGGGGGAGCGAAGCCTAACCCTAAGTGTGTTTTTCCCCCAATGGGATTTTCCCATGTATTTTACCAGGAAACGAGGATAAAGCAGGCAGGAAAAGTAAGCGCCCTCCTAAGCATTCCGACGCACCCCAAAATTGTTGGCGATGTCCATTTTGCTGTAAAAGTTCAGGGGGAGTGAACCCTAACCCTAAGTGGGTTTTTCCCACAATGGGATTTTCCCATGTATTTTACCAGGAAACGAGGATAAAGCAGGCAGGAAAAGTCTTTGTGCTCTAACGCATACCGACACACCCCAAAATTGTTGGCGATGTCCATTTTCCTGTAAAAGTTCAGGGGGAGCGAAGCCTAACCCTAAGTGGGTTTTTCCCCCAATGGGATTTTCCCATGTATTTTACCAGGAAACGAGGATAAAGCAGGCAGGAAAAGTCTTTGCGCTCTAACGCATACCGACACACCCCAAAATTGTTGGCGATGTCCATTTTGCTGTAACAGTTCAGGGGGAGCGAACCCTAACCCTAAGTGGGTTTTTCCCACAATGGGATTTTCCCATGTATTTTACTAGGAAACGAGGATAAAGTAGGCCGGAAAAGTATTTGTGCTTTAACGCATACCGACACACCCCAAAATTGTTGGCGATGTCCATTTTGCTGTAAAAGTTCAGTGGGAGCGAAACCCTAACCCTAAGTGGGTTTTTCCCCCAATGGGATTTTCCCATGTATTTTACCAGGAAACGAGGATAAAGCAGGCAGGAAAAGTCTTTGCGCTCCAACGCATACCGACACACCCCAAAATTGTTGGCGATGTCCATTTTGCTGTAAAAGTTCAGGGGGAGCGAACCCTAACCCTAAGTGGGTTTTCCCCCAATGGGATTTTCCCATGTATTTTACCAGGAAACGCGGATAAAGCAGGCAGGAAAAGACTTTGCGCTGCAACGCATACCGACACACCCCAAAATTGTTGGCGATGTCCATTTTGCTGTAAAAGTTCAGGGGGAGCGAAGCCTAATCCTAAGTGTGTTTTTCCCCCAATGGGATTTTCCCATGTATTTTACCAGGAAACGAGGATAAAGCAGGCAGGAAAAGTAAGCGCCCTCCTAAGCATTCCGACGCACCCCAAAATTGTTGGCGATGTCCATTTTACTGTAAAAGGTCAGGGGGAGTGAACCCTAACCCTAAGTGGGTTTTTCCCACAATGGGATTTTCCCATGTATTTTACCAGGAAATGAGGATAAAGCAGGCAGGAAAAGTCTTTGCGCTCTAACGCATACCGAAACACCCCAAAATTGTTGGCGATGTCCATTTTGCTGTAAAAGTTCAGGGGGAGCGAACCCTAACCCTAAGTGGGTTTTTCCCCCAATGGGATTTTCCCATGTATTGTACCAGGAAACGAGGATAAAGCAGTCAGGAAAAGTCTTTGCGCTCTAATGCATACCGACACACCCCAAAATTGTTGGCGATGTCCATTTTGCTGTAACAGTTCAGGGGGAGCGAACCCTAACCCTAAGTGGGTTTTTCCCACAATGGGATTTTCCCATGTATTTTACCAGGAAACGAGGATAAAGTAGGCCGGAAAAGTATTTGCGCTCTAACGCATACCGACACACCCCAAAATTGTTGGCGATGTCCATTTTGCTGTAAAAGTTCAGGGGGAGCGAAGCCTAATCCTAAGTGTGTTTTTCCCCCAATGGGATTTTCCCATGTATTTTACCAGGAAACGAGGATAAAGCAGGCAGGAAAAGTAAGCGCCCTCCTAAGCATTCCGACGCACCCCAAAATTGTTGGCGATGTCCATTTTGCTGTAAAAGTTCAGGGGGAGTGAACCCTAACCCTAAGTGGGTTTTTCCCACAATGGGATTTTCCCATGTATTTTACCAGGAAATGAGGATAAAGCAGGCAGGAAAAGTCTTTGCGCTCTAACGCATACCGACACACCCCAAAATTGTTGGCGATGTCCATTTTGCTGTAAAAGTTCAGGGGGAGCGAACCCTAACCCTAAGTGGGTTTTTCCCCCAATGGGATTTTCCCATGTATTTTACCAGGAAACGAGGATAAAGCAGTCAGGAAAAGTCTTTGCGCTCTAACGCATACCGACACACCCCAAAATTGTTGGCGATGTCCATTTTGCTGTAACAGTTCAGGGGGAGCGAACCCTAACCCTAAGTGGGTTTTTCCCCCAATGGGATTTTCCCATGTATTTTACCAGGAAACGAGGATAAAGCAGGAATGAAAAGACTTTGCGCTCCAACGCATACCGACACACCCCAAAATTGTTGGCGATGTCCATTTTGCTGTAAAAGTTCAGGGGGAGCGAACCCTAACCCTAAGTGTGTTTTTCCCCCAATGGTATTTTCCCATGTATTTTACCAGGAAACGAGGATAAAGCAGGCAGGAAAAGTAAGCGCCCTCCTAAGCATACCAACACACCCCAAAATTGTTGGCGATGTCCATTTTGCTGTAAAAGTTCAGGGGGAGCGAACCCTAACCCTAAGTGGGTTTTTCCCACAATGGGATTTTCCCATGTATTTTACCAGGAAACGAGGATAAAGCAGTCAGGAAAAGTATTTGCGCTCTAACGCATACCGACACACCCCAAAATTGTTGGCGATGTCCATTTTGCTGTAACAGTTCAGGGGGAGCGAACCCTAACCCTAAGTGGGTTTTTCCCCCAATGGGATTTTCCCATGTATTTTACCAGGAAACGAGGATAAAGCAGGAATGAAAAGACTTTGCGCTCCAACGCATACCGACACACCCCAAAATTGTTGGCGATGTCCATTTTGCTGTAAAAGTTCAGGGGGAGCGAACCCTAACCCTAAGTGTGTTTTTCCCCCAATGGTATTTTCCCATGTATTTTACCAGGAAACGAGGATAAAGCAGGCAGGAAAAGTAAGCGCCCTCCTAAGCATACCAACACACCCCAAAATTGTTGGCGATGTCCATTTTGCTGTAAAAGTTCAGGGGGAGCGAACCCTAACCCTAAGTGTGTTTTTCCCCCAATGGTATTTTCCCATGTATTTTACCAGGAAACGAGGATAAAGCAGGCAGGAAAAGTAAGCGCCCTCCTAAGCATACCAACACACCCCAAAATTGTTGGCGATGTCCATTTTGCTGTAAAAGTTCAGGGGGAGCGAACCCTAACCCTAAGTGGGTTTTTCCCACAATGGGATTTTCCCATGTATTTTACCAGGAAACGAGGATAATGCAGGTAGGAAAAGTCTTTGTGCTCTAACGCATACCGACACACCCCAAAATTGTTGGCGATGTCTTTTGCTGTAAAAGTTCAGGGGAAGTGAACCCTAACCCTAAGTGGGTTTTTCCCACAATGGGATTTTCCCATGTATTTTACCAGGAAACGAGGATAAAGCAGGCAGGAAAAGTCTTTGCGCTCTAACGCATACCGACACACCCCAAAATTGTTGGCGATGTCCATTTTGCTGTAACAGTTCAGGGGGAGCGAACCCTAACCCTAAGTGGGTTTTTCACACAATGGGATTTTCCCATGTATTTTACCAGGAAACGAGGATAAAGTAGGCCGGAAAAGTATTTGCGCTCTAACGCATACCGACACACCCCAAAATTGTTGGCGATGTCCATTTTGCTGTAAAAGTTCAGGGGGAGCGAAGCCTAATCCTAAGTGTGTTTTTCCCCCAATGGGATTTTCCCATGTATTTTACCAGGAAACGAGGATAAAGCAGGCAGGAAAAGTAAGCGCCCTCCTAAGCATTCCGACGCACCCCAAAATTGTTGGCGATGTCCATTTTGCTGTAAAAGTTCAGGGGGAGTGAACCCTAACCCTAAGTGGGTTTTTCCCACAATGGGATTTTCCCATGTATTTTACCAGGAAATGTGGATAAAGCAGGCAGGAAAAGTCTTTGCGCTCTAACGCATACCGACACACCCCAAAATTGTTGGCGATGTCCATTTTGCTGTAACAGTTCAGGGGGAGCGAACCCTAACCCTAAGTGGGTTTTTCCCCCAATGGGATTTTCCCATGTATTTTACCAGGAAACGAGGATAAAGCAGGCAGGAAAAGACTTTGCGCTCTAACGCATACCGACACACCCCAAAATTGTTGGCGATGTCCATTTTGCTGTAAAAGTTCAGGGGGAGCGAAGCCTAATCCTAAGTGTATTTTTCCCCCAATGGGATTTTCCCATGTATTTTACTAGGAAACGAGGATAAAGCAGGCAGGAAAAGTAAGCGCCCTCCTAAGCATTCCGACGCACCCCAAAATTGTTGGCGATGTCCATTTTGCTGTAAAAGTTCAGGGGGAGTGAACCCTATCCCTAAGTGGGTTTTTCCCACAATGGGATTTTCCCATGTATTTTACCAGGAAATGAGGATAAAGCAGGCAGGAAAAGTCTTTGCGCTCTAACGCATACCGCCACACCCCAAAATTGTTGGCAATGTCCATTTTGCTGTAAAAGTTCAGGGGGAGCGAACCCTAACCCTAAGTGGGTTTTTCCCCTAATGGGATTTTCCCATGTATTTTAGCAGGAAACGAGGATAAAGCAGGCAGGAAAAGTCTTTGCGCTCTAACGCATACCGACACACCCCAAAATTGTTGGCGATGTCCATTTTGCTGTAACAGTTCAGGGGGAGCGAACCCTAACCCTAAGTGGGTTTTTCCCCCAATGGGATTTTCCCATGTATTTTACCAGGAAACGAGGATAAAGCAGGAATGAAAAGACTTTGCGCTCCAACGCATACCGACACACCCCAAAATTGTTGGCGATGTCCATTTTGCTGTAAAAGTTCAGGGGGAGCGAACCCTAACCCTAAGTGGGTTTTTCCCCCAATGGTATTTTCCCATGTATTTTACCAGGAAACGAGGATAAAGCAGGCAGGAAAAGTAAGCGCCCTCCTAAGCATACCGACACACCCCAAAATTGTTGGCAATGTCCATTTTGCTGTAAGAGTTAAGGGTGAGTGAACCCTAACCCTAAATGGGTATTTCCCCCAATGGGATTTTCCCATGTATTTTACCAGGAAACGAGGATAAAGCAGGCAGGAAAAGACTTTGCGCTCCAACGCATACCGACACACCCCAAAATTGTTGGCGATGTCCATTTTGCTGTAAAAGTTCAGGGGGAGTGAACCCTAACCCTAAGTGGGTTTTTCCCACAATGGGATTTTCCCATGTATTTTACCAGGAAATGAGGATAAAGCAGGCAGGAAAAGTCTTTGCGCTCTAACGCATACCGCCACACCCCAAAATTGTTGGCAATGTCCATTTTGCTGTAAAAGTTCAGGGGGAGCGAAGCCTAACCCTAAGTGTGTTTTTCCCCCAATGGGATTTTCCCATGTATTTTACCAGGAAACGAGGATAAAGCAGGCAGGAAAAGTAAGCGCCCTCCTAAGCATTCCGACGCACCCCAAAATTGTTGGCGATGTCCATTTTGCTGTAAAAGTTCAGGGGGAGTGAACCCTAACCCTAAGTGGGTTTTTCCCACAATGGGATTTTCCCATGTATTTTACCAGGAAACGAGGATAAAGCAGGCAGGAAAAGTCTTTGTGCTCTAACGCATACCGACACACCCCAAAATTGTTGGCGATGTCCATTTTCCTGTAAAAGTTCAGGGGGAGCGAAGCCTAACCCTAAGTGGGTTTTTCCCCCAATGGGATTTTCCCATGTATTTTACCAGGAAACGAGGATAAAGCAGGCAGGAAAAGTCTTTGCGCTCTAACGCATACCGACACACCCCAAAATTGTTGGCGATGTCCATTTTGCTGTAACAGTTCAGGGGGAGCGAACCCTAACCCTAAGTGGGTTTTTCCCACAATGGGATTTTCCCAGGTATTTTACCAGGAAACGAGGATAAAGTAGGCCGGAAAAGTATTTGTGCTTTAACGCATACCGACACACCCCAAAATTGTTGGCGATGTCCATTTTGCTGTAAAAGTTCAGTGGGAGCGAAACCCTAACCCTAAGTGGGTTTTTCCCCCAATGGGATTTTCCCATGTATTTTACCAGGAAACGAGGATAAAGCAGGCAGGAAAAGTCTTTGCGCTCCAACGCATACCGACACACCCCAAAATTGTTGCCGATGTCCATTTTGCTGTAAAAGTTCAGGGGGAGCGAACCCTAACCCTAAGTGGGTTTTCCCCCAATGGGATTTTCCCATGTATTTTACCAGGAAACGCGGATAAAGCAGGCAGGAAAAGACTTTGCGCTCCAACGCATACCGACACACCCCAAAATTGTTGGCGATGTCCATTTTGCTGTAAAGGTTCAGGGGGAGCGAAGCCTAATCCTAAGTGTGTTTTTCCCCCAATGGGATTTTCCCATGTATTTTACCAGGAAACGAGGATAAAGCAGGCAGGAAAAGTAAGCGCCCTCCTAAGCATTCCGACGCACCCCAAAATTGTTGGCGATGTCCATTTTACTGTAAAAGGTCAGGGGGAGTGAACCCTAACCCTAAGTGGGTTTTTCCCACAATGGGATTTTCCCATGTATTTTACCAGGAAATGAGGATAAAGCAGGCAGGAAAAGTCTTTGCGCTCTAACGCATACCGAAACACCCCAAAATTGTTGGCGATGTCCATTTTGCTGTAAAAGTTCAGGGGGAGCGAACCCTAACCCTAAGTGGGTTTTTCCCCCAATGGGATTTTCCCATGTATTTTACCAGGAAACGAGGATAAAGGAGTCAGGAAAAGTCTTTGCGCTCTAATGCATACCGACACACCCCAAAATTGTTGGCGATGTCCATTTTGCTGTAACAGTTCAGGGGGAGCGAACCCTAACCCTAAGTGGGTTTTTCCCACAATGGGATTTTCCCATGTATTTTACCAGGAAACGAGGATAAAGTAGGCCGGAAAAGTATTTGCGCTCTAACGCATACCGACACACCCCAAAATTGTTGGCGATGTCCATTTTGCTGTAAAAGTTCAGGGGGAGCGAAGCCTAATCCTAAGTGTGTTTTTCCCCCAATGGGATTTTCCCATGTATTTTACCAGGAAACGAGGATAAAGCAGGCAGGAAAAGTAAGCGCCCTCCTAAGCATTCCGACGCACCCCAAAATTGTTGGCGATGTCCATTTTGCTGTAAAAGTTCAGGGGGAGTGAACCCTAACCCTAAGTGGGTTTTTCCCACAATGGGATTTTCCCATGTATTTTACCAGGAAATGAGGATAAAGCAGGCAGGAAAAGTCTTTGCGCTCTAACGCATACCGACACACCCCAAAATTGTTGGCGATGTCCATTTTGCTGTAAAAGTTCAGGGGGAGCGAACCCTAACCCTAAGTGGGTTTTTCCCCCAATGGGATTTTCCCATGTATTTTACCAGGAAACGAGGATAAAGCAGTCAGGAAAAGTCTTTGCGCTCTAACGCATACCGACACACCCCAAAATTGTTGGCGATGTCCATTTTGCTGTAACAGTTCAGGGGGAGCGAACCCTAACCCTAAGTGGGTTTTTCCCCCAATGGGATTTTCCCATGTATTTTACCAGGAAACGAGGATAAAGCAGTCAGGAAAAGTCTTTGCGCTCTAATGCATACCGACACACCCCAAAATTGTTGGCGATGTCCATTTTGCTGTAACAGTTCAGGGGGAGCGAACCCTAACCCTAAGTGGGTTTTTCCCACAATGGGATTTTCCCATGTATTTTACCAGGAAACGAGGATAAAGTAGGCCGGAAAAGTATTTGCGCTCTAACGCATACCGACACACCCCAAAATTGTTGGCGATGTCCATTTTGCTGTAAAAGTTCAGGGGGAGCGAAGCCTAATCCTAAGTGTGTTTTTCCCCCAATGGGATTTTCCCATGTATTTTACCAGGAAACGAGGATAAAGCAGGCAGGAAAAGTAAGCGCCCTCCTAAGCATTCCGACGCACCCCAAAATTGTTGGCGATGTCCATTTTGCTGTAAAAGTTCAGGGGGAGTGAACCCTAACCCTAAGTGGGTTTTTCCCACAATGGGATTTTCCCATGTATTTTACCAGGAAATGAGGATAAAGCAGGCAGGAAAAGTCTTTGCGCTCTAACGCATACCGACACACCCCAAAATTGTTGGCGATGTCCATTTTGCTGTAAAAGTTCAGGGGGAGCGAACCCTAACCCTAAGTGGGTTTTTCCCCCAATGGGATTTTCCCATGTATTTTACCAGGAAACGAGGATAAAGCAGTCAGGAAAAGTCTTTGCGCTCTAACGCATACCGACACACCCCAAAATTGTTGGCGATGTCCATTTTGCTGTAACAGTTCAGGGGGAGCGAACCCTAACCCTAAGTGGGTTTTTCCCCCAATGGGATTTTCCCATGTATTTTACCAGGAAACGAGGATAAAGCAGGAATGAAAAGACTTTGCGCTCCAACGCATACCGACACACCCCAAAATTGTTGGCGATGTCCATTTTGCTGTAAAAGTTCAGGGGGAGCGAACCCTAACCCTAAGTGTGTTTTTCCCCCAATGGTATTTTCCCATGTATTTTACCAGGAAACGAGGATAAAGCAGGCAGGAAAAGTAAGCGCCCTCCTAAGCATACCAACACACCCCAAAATTGTTGGCGATGTCCATTTTGCTGTAAAAGTTCAGGGGGAGCGAACCCTAACCCTAAGTGGGTTTTTCCCACAATGGGATTTTCCCATGTATTTTACCAGGAAACGAGGATAAAGCAGTCAGGAAAAGTATTTGCGCTCTAACGCATACCGACACACCCCAAAATTGTTGGCGATGTCCATTTTGCTGTAACAGTTCAGGGGGAGCGAACCCTAACCCTAAGTGGGTTTTTCCCCCAATGGGATTTTCCCATGTATTTTACCAGGAAACGAGGATAAAGCAGGAATGAAAAGACTTTGCGCTCCAACGCATACCGACACACCCCAAAATTGTTGGCGATGTCCATTTTGCTGTAAAAGTTCAGGGGGAGCGAACCCTAACCCTAAGTGTGTTTTTCCCCCAATGGTATTTTCCCATGTATTTTACCAGGAAACGAGGATAAAGCAGGCAGGAAAAGTAAGCGCCCTCCTAAGCATACCAACACACCCCAAAATTGTTGGCGATGTCCATTTTGCTGTAAAAGTTCAGGGGGAGCGAACCCTAACCCTAAGTGGGTTTTTCCCACAATGGGATTTTCCCATGTATTTTACCAGGAAACGAGGATAATGCAGGCAGGAAAAGTCTTTGTGCTCTAACGCATACCGACACACCCCAAAATTGTTGGCGATGTCTTTTGCTGTAAAAGTTCAGGGGAAGTGAACCCTAACCCTAAGTGGGTTTTTCCCACAATGGGATTTTCCCATGTATTTTACCAGGAAACGAGGATAAAGCAGGCAGGAAAAGTCTTTGCGCTCTAACGCATACCGACACACCCCAAAATTGTTGGCGATGTCCATTTTGCTGTAACAGTTCAGGGGGAGCGAACCCTAACCCTAAGTGGGTTTTTCACACAATGGGATTTTCCCATGTATTTTACCAGGAAACGAGGATAAAGTAGGCCGGAAAAGTATTTGCGCTCCAACGCATACCGACACACCCCAAAATTGTTGGCGATGTCCATTTTGCTGTAACAGTTCAGGGGGAGCGAAGCCTAATCCTAAGTGTGTTTTTCCCCCAATGGGATTTTCCCATGTATTTTACCAGGAAACGAGGATAAGGCAGGCAGGAAAAGTAAGCGCCCTCCTAAGCATTCCGACGCACCCCAAAATTGTTGGCGATGTCCATTTTGCTGTAAAAGTTCAGGGGGAGTGAACCCTAACCCTAAGTGGGTTTTTCCCACAATGGGATTTTCCCATGTATTTTACCAGGAAATGAGGATAAAGCAGGCAGGAAAAGTCTTTGCGCTCTAACGCATACCGACACACCCCAAAATTGTTGGCGATGTCCATTTTGCTGTAAAAGTTCAGGGGGAGCGAACCCTAACCCTAAGTGGGTTTTTCCCCCAATGGGATTTTCCCATGTATTTTACCAGGAAACGAGGATAAAGCAGTCAGGAAAAGTCTTTGCGCTCTAACGCATACCGACACACCCCAAAATTGTTGGCGATGTCCATTTTGCTGTAACAGTTCAGGGGGAGCGAACCCTAACCCTAAGTGGGTTTTTCCCCCAATGGGATTTTCCCATGTATTTTACCAGGAAACGAGGATAAAGCAGGAATGAAAAGACTTTGCGCTCCAACGCATACCGACACACCCCAAAATTGTTGGCGATGTCCATTTTGCTGTAAAAGTTCAGGGGGAGCGAACCCTAACCCTAAGTGTGTTTTTCCCCCAATGGTATTTTCCCATGTATTTTACCAGGAAACGAGGATAAAGCAGGCAGGAAAAGTAAGCGCCCTCCTAAGCATACCAACACACCCCAAAATTGTTGGCGATGTCCATTTTGCTGTAAAAGTTCAGGGGGAGCGAACCCTAACCCTAAGTGGGTTTTTCCCACAATGGGATTTTCCCATGTATTTTACCAGGAAACGAGGATAAAGCAGTCAGGAAAAGTATTTGCGCTCTAACGCATACCGACACACCCCAAAATTGTTGTCGATGTCCATTTTGCTGTAAAAGTTCAGTGGGAGCGAAACCCTAACCCTAAGTGGGTTTTTCCCCCAATGGGATTTTCCCATGTATTTTACCAGGAAACGAGGATAAAGCAGGCAGGAAAAGTCTTTGCACTCCAACGCATACCGACACACCCCAAAATTGTTGGCGATGTCCATTTTGCTGTAAACGTTCAAGGGGAGCGAACCCTAACCCTAAGTGGGTTTTCCCCCAATGGGATTTTCCCATGTATTTTACAAGGAAACGCGGATAAAGCAGGCAGGAAAAGACTTTGCGCTCCAACGCATACCGACACACCCCAAAATTGTTGGCGATGTCCATTTTGCTGTAAAAGTTCAGGGGGAGCGAAGCCTAATCCTAAGTGTGTTTTTCCCCCAATGGGATTTTCCCATGTATTTTACCAGGAAACGAGGATAAAGCAGGCAGGAAAAGTAAGCGCCCTCCTAAGCATTACGACGCACCCCAAAATTGTTGGCGATGTCCATTTTGCTGTAAAAGTTCAGGGGGAGTGAACCCTAACCCTAAGTGGGTTTTTCCCACAATGGGATTTTCCCATGTATTTTACCAGGAAATGACGATAAAGCAGGCAGGAAAAGTCTTTGCGCTCTAATGCATACCGACACACCCCAAAATTGTTGGCGGTGTCCATTTTGCTGTAAAAGTTCAGGGGGAGCGAAGCCTAACCCTAAGTGTGTTTTTCCCCCAATGGGATTTTCCCATGTATTTTACCAGGAAACGAGGATAAAGCAGGCAGGAAAAGTTAGCGCCCTCCTAAGCATTCCGACGCACCCCAAAATTGTTGGCGATGTCCATTTTGCTGTAAAAGTTCAGGGGGAGTGAACCCTAACCCTAAGTGGGTTTTTCCCACAATGGGATTTTCCCATGTATTTTACCAGGAAATGAGGATAAAGCAGGCAGGAAAAGTCTTTGCGCTCTAACGCATACCGACACACCCCAAAATTGTTGGCGATGTCCATTTTGCTGTAAAAGTTCAGGGGGAGCGAACCCTAACCCTAAGTGGGTTTTTCCCCCAATGGGATTTTCCCATGTATTTTACCAGGAAACGAGGATAAAGCAGGCAGGAAAAGTCTTTGCGCTCTAATGCATACCGACACACCCCAAAATTGTTGGCGATGTCCTTTTTGCTGTAACAGTTCAGGGGGAGCGAACCCTAACCCTAAGTGGGTTTTTCCCATAATGGGATTTTCTCATGTATTTTACCAGGAAACGAGGATAAAGCAGGCAGGAAAAGACTTTGCGCTCCAACGCATACCGACACACCCAAAAATTGTTGGCGATGTCCATTTTGCTGTAACAGTTCAGGGGGAGCGAACCCTAACCCTAAGTGGGTTTTTCCCACAATGGGATTTTCCCATGTATTTTACCAGGAAACGAGGATAAAGCAGGCAGGAAAAGTCTTTGTGCTATAACGCATACCGACACACCCCAAAATTGTTGGCGATGTCCATTTTCCTGTAAAAGTTCAGGGGGAGCGAACCCTAACCCTAAGTGGGTTTTTCCCCCAATGGGATTTTCCCATGTATTTTACCAGGAAACGAGGATAAAGCAGGCAGGAAAAGACTTTGCGCTCCAACGCATACCGACACACCCCAAAATTGTTGGCGATGTCCATTTTGCTGTAAAAGTTCAGGGGGAGCGAACCCTAACCCTAAGTGTGTTTTTCCCCCAATGGTATTTTCCCATGTATTTTACCAGGAAACGAGGATAAAGCAGGCAGGAAAAGTAAGCGCCCTCCTAAGCATACCAACACACCCCAAAATTGTTGGCGATGTCCATTTTGCTGTAAAAGTTCAGGGGGAGCGAACCCTAACCCTAAGTGGGTTTTTCCCACAATGGGATTTTCCCATGTATTTTACCAGGAAACGAGGATAAAGCAGTCAGGAAAAGTATTTGCGCTCTAACGCATACCGACACACCCCAAAATTGTTGTCGATGTCCATTTTGCTGTAAAAGTTCAGTGGGAGCGAAACCCTAACCCTAAGTGGGTTTTTCCCCCAATGGGATTTTCCCATGTATTTTACCAGGAAACGAGGATAAAGCAGGCAGGAAAAGTCTTTGCACTCCAACGCATACCGACACACCCCAAAATTGTTGGCGATGTCCATTTTGCTGTAAACGTTCAAGGGGAGCGAACCCTAACCCTAAGTGGGTTTTCCCCCAATGGGATTTTCCCATGTATTTTACCAGGAAACGCGGATAAAGCAGGCAGGAAAAGACTTTGCGCTCCAACGCATACCGACACACCCCAAAATTGTTGGCGATGTCCATTTTGCTGTAAAAGTTCAGGGGGAGCGAAGCCTAATCCTAAGTGTGTTTTTCCCCCAATGGGATTTTCCCATGTATTTTACCAGGAAACGAGGATAAAGCAGGCAGGAAAAGTAAGCGCCCTCCTAAGCATTACGACGCACCCCAAAATTGTTGGCGATGTCCATTTTGCTGTAAAAGTTCAGGGGGAGTGAACCCTAACCCTAAGTGGGTTTTTCCCACAATGGGATTTTCCCATGTATTTTACCAGGAAATGACGATAAAGCAGGCAGGAAAAGTCTTTGCGCTCTAATGCATACCGACACACCCCAAAATTGTTGGCGGTGTCCATTTTGCTGTAAAAGTTCAGGGGGAGCGAAGCCTAACCCTAAGTGTGTTTTTCCCCCAATGGGATTTTCCCATGTATTTTACCAGGAAACGAGGATAAAGCAGGCAGGAAAAGTTAGCGCCCTCCTAAGCATTCCGACGCACCCCAAAATTGTTGGCGATGTCCATTTTGCTGTAAAAGTTCAGGGGGAGTGAACCCTAACCCTAAGTGGGTTTTTCCCACAATGGGATTTTCCCATGTATTTTACCAGGAAATGAGGATAAAGCAGGCAGGAAAAGTCTTTGCGCTCTAACGCATACCGACACACCCCAAAATTGTTGGCGATGTCCATTTTGCTGTAAAAGTTCAGGGGGAGCGAACCCTAACCCTAAGTGGGTTTTTCCCCCAATGGGATTTTCCCATGTATTTTACCAGGAAACGAGGATAAAGCAGGCAGGAAAAGTCTTTGCGCTCTAATGCATACCGACACACCCCAAAATTGTTGGCGATGTCCTTTTTGCTGTAACAGTTCAGGGGGAGCGAACCCTAACCCTAAGTGGGTTTTTCCCCCAATGGGATTTTCCCATGTATTTTACCAGGAAACGAGGATAAAGCAGGAATGAAAAGACTTTGTGCTCCAACGCATACCGACACACCCCAAAATTGTTGGCGATGTCCATTTTGCTGTAAAAGTTCAGGGGGAGCGAACCCTAACCCTAAGTGGGTTTTTCCCCCAATGGTATTTTCCCATGTATTTTACCAGGAAACGAGGATAAAGCAGGCAGGAAAAGTAAGCACCCTCCTAAGCATACCAACACACCCCAAAATTTTTGGCGATGTCCATTTTGCTGTAAAAGTTCAGGGGGAGCGAACCCTAACCCTAAGTGGGTTTTTCCCATAATGGGATTTTCTCATGTATTTTACCAGGAAACGAGGATAAAGCAGGCAGGAAAAGACTTTGCGCTCCAACGCATACCGACACACCCAAAAATTGTTGGCGATGTCCATTTTGCTGTAACAGTTCAGGGGGAGCGAACCCTAACCCTAAGTGGGTTTTTCCCACAATGGGATTTTCCCATGTATTTTACCAGGAAACGAGGATAAAGCAGGCAGGAAAAGTCTTTGTGCTATAACGCATACCGACACACCCCAAAATTGTTGGCGATGTCCATTTTCCTGTAAAAGTTCAGGGGGAGCGAACCCTAACCCTAAGTGGGTTTTTCCCCCAATGGGATTTTCCCATGTATTTTACCAGGAAACGAGGATAAAGCAGGCAGGAAAAGACTTTGCGCTCCAACGCATACCGACACACCCCAAAATTGTTGGCGATGTCCATTTTGCTGTAAAAGTTCAGGGGGAGCGAACCCTAACCCTAAGTGTGTTTTTCCCCCAATGGTATTTTCCCATGTATTTTACCAGGAAACGAGGATAAAGCAGGCAGGAAAAGTAAGCGCCCTCCTAAGCATACCAACACACCCCAAAATTGTTGGCGATGTCCATTTTGCTGTAAAAGTTCAGGGGGAGCGAACCCTAACCCTAAGTGGGTTTTTCCCACAATGGGATTTTCCCATGTATTTTACCAGGAAACGAGGATAAAGCAGTCAGGAAAAGTATTTGCGCTCTAACGCATACCGACACACCCCAAAATTGTTGTCGATGTCCATTTGCCTTAAAAGTTCAGTGGGAGCGAAACCCTAACCCTAAGTGGGTTTTTCCCCCAATGGGATTTTCCCATGTATTTTACCAGGAAACGAGGATAAAGCAGGCAGGAAAAGTCTTTGCGCTCTAATGCATACCGACACACCCCAAAATTGTTGGCGATGTCCTTTTTGCTGTAACAGTTCAGGGGGAGCGAACCCTAACCCTAAGTGGGTTTTTCCCCCAATGGGATTTTCCCATGTATTTTACCAGGAAACGAGGATAAAGCAGGAATGAAAAGACTTTGTGCTCCAACGCATACCGACACACCCCAAAATTGTTGGCGATGTCCATTTTGCTGTAAAAGTTCAGGGGGAGCGAACCCTAACCCTAAGTGGGTTTTTCCCCCAATGGTATTTTCCCATGTATTTTACCAGGAAACGAGGATAAAGCAGGCAGGAAAAGTAAGCACCCTCCTAAGCATACCAACACACCCCAAAATTTTTGGCGATGTCCATTTTGCTGTAAAAGTTCAGGGGGAGCGAACCCTAACCCTAAGTGGGTTTTTCCCATAATGGGATTTTCTCATGTATTTTACCAGGAAACGAGGATAAAGCAGGCAGGAAAAGACTTTGCGCTCCAACGCATACCGACACACCCAAAAATTGTTGGCGATGTCCATTTTGCTGTAAACGTTCAAGGGGAGCGAACCCTAACCCTAAGTGGGTTTTCCCCCAATGGGATTTTCCCATGTATTTTACCAGGAAACGCGGATAAAGCAGGCAGGAAAAGACTTTGCGCTCCAACGCATACCGACACACCCCAAAATTGTTGGCGATGTCCATTTTGCTGTAAAAGTTCAGGGGGAGCGAAGCCTAATCCTAAGTGTGTTTTTCCCCCAATGGGATTTTCCCATGTATTTTACCAGGAAACGAGGATAAAGCAGGCAGGAAAAGTAAGCGCCCTCCTAAGCATTACGACGCACCCCAAAATTGTTGGCGATGTCCATTTTGCTGTAAAAGTTCAGGGGGAGTGAACCCTAACCCTAAGTGGGTTTTTCCCACAATGGGATTTTCCCATGTATTTTACCAGGAAATGACGATAAAGCAGGCAGGAAAAGTCTTTGCGCTCTAATGCATACCGACACACCCCAAAATTGTTGGCGGTGTCCATTTTGCTGTAAAAGTTCAGGGGAGCGAAGCCTAACCCTAAGTGTGTTTTTCCCCCAATGGGATTTTCCCATGTATTTTACCAGGAAACGAGGATAAAGCAGGCAGGAAAAGTTAGCGCCCTCCTAAGCATTCCGACGCACCCCAAAATTGTTGGCGATGTCCATTTTGCTGTAAAAGTTCAGGGGGAGTGAACCCTAACCCTAAGTGGGTTTTTCCCACAATGGGATTTTCCCATGTATTTTACCAGGAAATGAGGATAAAGCAGGCAGGAAAAGTCTTTGCGCTCTAACGCATACCGACACACCCCAAAATTGTTGGCGATGTCCATTTTGCTGTAAAAGTTCAGGGGGAGCGAACCCTAACCCTAAGTGGGTTTTTCCCCCAATGGGATTTTCCCATGTATTTTACCAGGAAACGAGGATAAAGCAGGCAGGAAAAGTCTTTGCGCTCTAATGCATACCGACACACCCCAAAATTGTTGGCGATGTCCTTTTTGCTGTAACAGTTCAGGGGGAGCGAACCCTAACCCTAAGTGGGTTTTTCCCCCAATGGGATTTTCCCATGTATTTTACCAGGAAACGAGGATAAAGCAGGAATGAAAAGACTTTGTGCTCCAACGCATACCGACACACCCCAAAATTGTTGGCGATGTCCATTTTGCTGTAAAAGTTCAGGGGGAGCGAACCCTAACCCTAAGTGGGTTTTTCCCCCAATGGTATTTTCCCATGTATTTTACCAGGAAACGAGGATAAAGCAGGCAGGAAAAGTAAGCACCCTCCTAAGCATACCAACACACCCCAAAATTTTTGGCGATGTCCATTTTGCTGTAAAAGTTCAGGGGGAGCGAACCCTAACCCTAAGTGGGTTTTTCCCATAATGGGATTTTCTCATGTATTTTACCAGGAAACGAGGATAAAGCAGGCAGGAAAAGACTTTGCGCTCCAATGCATACCGACACACCCAAAAATTGTTGGCGATGTCCATTTTGCTGTAACAGTTCAGGGGGAGCGAACCCTAACCCTAAGTGGGTTTTTCCCACAATGGGATTTTCCCATGTATTTTACCAGGAAACGAGGATAAAGCAGGCAGGAAAAGTCTTTGTGCTATAACGCATACCGACACACCCCAAAATTGTTGGCGATGTCCATTTTCCTGTAAAAGTTCAGGGGGAGCGAACCCTAACCCTAAGTGGGTTTTTCCCCCAATGGTATTTTCCCATGTATTTTACCAGGAAACGAGGATAAAGCAGGCAGGAAAAGTAAGCACCCTCCTAAGCATACCAACACACCCCAAAATTTTTGGCGATGTCCATTTTGCTGTAAAAGTTCAGGGGGAGCGAACCCTAACCCTAAGTGGGTTTTTCCCATAATGGGATTTTCTCATGTATTTTACCAGGAAACGAGGATAAAGCAGGAATGAAAAGACTTTGTGCTCCAACGCATACCGACACACCCAAAAATTGTTGGCGATGTCCATTTTGCTGTAACAGTTCAGGGGGAGCGAACCCTAACCCTAAGTGGGTTTTTCCCACAATGGGATTTTCCCATGTATTTTACCAGGAAACGAGGATAAAGCAGGCAGGAAAAGTCTTTGTGCTATAACGCATACCGACACACCCCAAAATTGTTGGCGATGTCCATTTTCCTGTAAAAGTTCAGGGGGAGCGAACCCTAACCCTAAGTGGGTTTTTCCCCCAATGGGATTTTCCCATGTATTTTACCAGGAAACGAGGATAAAGCAGGCAGGAAAAGACTTTGCGCTCCAACGCATACCGACACACCCCAAAATTGTTGGCGATGTCCATTTTGCTGTAAAAGTTCAGGGGGAGCGAACCCTAACCCTAAGTGTGTTTTTCCCCCAATGGTATTTTCCCATGTATTTTACCAGGAAACGAGGATAAAGCAGGCAGGAAAAGTAAGCGCCCTCCTAAGCATACCAACACACCCCAAAATTGTTGGCGATGTCCATTTTGCTGTAAAAGTTCAGGGGGAGCGAACCCTAACCCTAAGTGGGTTTTTCCCACAATGGGATTTTCCCATGTATTTTACCAGGAAACGAGGATAAAGCAGTCAGGAAAAGTATTTGCGCTCTAACGCATACCGACACACCCCAAAATTGTTGTCGATGTCCATTTTGCCTTAAAAGTTCAGTGGGAGCGAAACCCTAACCCTAAGTGGGTTTTTCCCCCAATGGGATTTTCCCATGTATTTTACCAGGAAACGAGGATAAAGCAGGCAGGAAAAGTCTTTGCACTCCAACGCATACCGACACACCCCAAAATTGTTGGCGATGTCCATTTTGCTGTAAACGTTCAAGGGGAGCGAACCCTAACCCTAAGTGGGTTTTCCCCCAATGGGATTTTCCCATGTATTTTACCAGGAAACGCGGATAAAGCAGGCAGGAAAAGACTTTGCGCTCCAACGCATACCGACACACCCCAAAATTGTTGGCGATGTCCATTTTGCTGTAAAAGTTCAGGGGGAGCGAAGCCTAATCCTAAGTGTGTTTTTCCCCCAATGGGATTTTCCCATGTATTTTACCAGGAAACGAGGATAAAGCAGGCAGGAAAAGTAAGCGCCCTCCTAAGCATTACGACGCACCCCAAAATTGTTGGCGATGTCCATTTTGCTGTAAAAGTTCAGGGGGAGTGAACCCTAACCCTAAGTGGGTTTTTCCCACAATGGGATTTTCCCATGTATTTTACCAGGAAATGACGATAAAGCAGGCAGGAAAAGTCTTTGCGCTCTAATGCATACCGACACACCCCAAAATTGTTGGCGGTGTCCATTTTGCTGTAAAAGTTCAGGGGGAGCGAAGCCTAACCCTAAGTGTGTTTTTCCCCCAATGGGATTTTCCCATGTATTTTACCAGGAAACGAGGATAAAGCAGGCAGGAAAAGTTAGCGCCCTCCTAAGCATTCCGACGCACCCCAAAATTGTTGGCGATGTCCATTTTGCTGTAAAAGTTCAGGGGGAGTGAACCCTAACCCTAAGTGGGTTTTTCCCACAATGGGATTTTCCCATGTATTTTACCAGGAAATGAGGATAAAGCAGGCAGGAAAAGTCTTTGCGCTCTAACGCATACCGACACACCCCAAAATTGTTGGCGATGTCCATTTTGCTGTAAAAGTTCAGGGGGAGCGAACCCTAACCCTAAGTGGGTTTTTCCCCCAATGGGATTTTCCCATGTATTTTACCAGGAAACGAGGATAAAGCAGGCAGGAAAAGTCTTTGCGCTCTAATGCATACCGACACACCCCAAAATTGTTGGCGATGTCCTTTTTGCTGTAACAGTTCAGGGGGAGCGAACCCTAACCCTAAGTGGGTTTTTCCCCCAATGGGATTTTCCCATGTATTTTACCAGGAAACGAGGATAAAGCAGGAATGAAAAGACTTTGTGCTCCAACGCATACCGACACACCCCAAAATTGTTGGCGATGTCCATTTTGCTGTAAAAGTTCAGGGGGAGCGAACCCTAACCCTAAGTGGGTTTTTCCCCCAATGGTATTTTCCCATGTATTTTACCAGGAAACGAGGATAAAGCAGGCAGGAAAAGTAAGCACCCTCCTAAGCATACCAACACACCCCAAAATTTTTGGCGATGTCCATTTTGCTGTAAAAGTTCAGGGGGAGCGAACCCTAACCCTAAGTGGGTTTTTCCCATAATGGGATTTTCTCATGTATTTTACCAGGAAACGAGGATAAAGCAGGCAGGAAAAGACTTTGCGCTCCAACGCATACCGACACACCCAAAAATTGTTGGCGATGTCCATTTTGCTGTAACAGTTCAGGGGGAGCGAACCCTAACCCTAAGTGGGTTTTTCCCACAATGGGATTTTCCCATGTATTTTACCAGGAAACGAGGATAAAGCAGGCAGGAAAAGTCTTTGTGCTATAACGCATACCGACACACCCCAAAATTGTTGGCGATGTCCATTTTCCTGTAAAAGTTCAGGGGGAGCGAACCCTAACCCTAAGTGGGTTTTTCCCCCAATGGGATTTTCCCATGTATTTTACCAGGAAACGAGGATAAAGCAGGCAGGAAAAGACTTTGCGCTCCAACGCATACCGACACACCCCAAAATTGTTGGCGATGTCCATTTTGCTGTAAAAGTTCAGGGGGAGCGAACCCTAACCCTAAGTGTGTTTTTCCCCCAATGGTATTTTCCCATGTATTTTACCAGGAAACGAGGATAAAGCAGGCAGGAAAAGTAAGCGCCCTCCTAAGCATACCAACACACCCCAAAATTGTTGGCGATGTCCATTTTGCTGTAAAAGTTCAGGGGGAGCGAACCCTAACCCTAAGTGGGTTTTTCCCCCAATGGGATTTTCCCATGTATTTTACCAGGAAACGAGGATAAAGCAGGAATGAAAAGACTTTGCGCTCCAACGCATACCGACACACCCCAAAATTGTTGGCGATGTCCATTTTGCTGTAAAAGTTCAGGGGGAGCGAACCCTAACCCTAAGTGGGTTTTTCCCACAATGGGATTTTCCCATGTATTTTACCAGGAAAAGAGGATAATGCAGGCAGGAAAAGTCTTTGTGCTCTAACGCATACCGACACACCCCAAAATTGTTGGCGATGTCCATTTTCCTATAAAAGTTCATTGGGAGCGAACCATAACCCTAAGTGGGTTTTTCCCCCAATGGGATTTTCCCATGTATTTTACCAGGAAACGAGGATAAAGCATGCAGGAAAAGTCTTTGCGCTCTAACGCATACCGACACACCCCAAAATTGTTGGCGATGTCCATTTTGCTGTAACAGTTCAGGGGGAGCGAACCCTAACCCTAAGTGGGTTTTTCCCACAATGGGATTTTCCCATGTATTTTACCAGGAAACGAGGATAAAGTAGGCCGGAAAAGTATTTGCGCTCTAACGCATACCGACACACCCCAAAATTGTTGGCGATGTCCATTTTGCTGTAAAAGTTCAGGGGGAGCGAAGCCTAATCCTAAGTGTGTTTTTCCCCCAATGGGATTTTCCCATGTATTTTACCAGGAAACGAGGATAAAGCAGGCAGGAAAAGTAAGCGCCCTCCTAATCATTCCGACGCACCCCAAAATTGTTGGCGATGTCCATTTTGCTGTAAAAGTTCGAGGGGAGTGAACCCTAACCCTAAGTGGGTTTTTCCCACAATGGGATTTTCCCATGTATTTTACCAGGAAATGAGGATAAAGCAGGCAGGAAAAGTCTTTGCGCTCTAACGCATACCGACACACCCCAAAATTGTTGGCGATGTCCATTTTGCTGTAAAAGTTCAGGGGGAGCGAACCCTAACCCTAAGTTGGTTTTTCCCCCAATGGGATTTTCCCATGTATTTTACCAGGAAACGAGGATAAAGCAGGAATGAAAAGACTTTGTGCTCCAACGCATACCGACACACCCCAAAATTGTTGGCGATGTCCATTTTGCTGTAAAAGTTCAGGGGGAGCGAACCCTAACCCTAAGTGGGTTTTTCCCCCAATGGTATTTTCCCATGTATTTTACCAGGAAACGAGGATAAAGCAGGCAGGAAAAGTAAGCGCCCTCCTAAGCATACCAACACACCCCAAAATTTTTGGCGATGTCCATTTTGCTGTAAAAGTTCAGGGGGAGCGAACCCTAACCCTAAGTGGGTTTTTCCCATAATGGGATTTTCTCATGTATTTTACCAGGAAACGAGGATAAAGCAGGCAGGAAAAGACTTTGCGCTCCAACGCATACCGACACACCCAAAAATTGTTGGCGATGTCCATTTTGCTGTAACAGTTCAGGGGGAGCGAACCCTAACCCTAAGTGGGTTTTTCCCCCAATGGTATTTTCCCATGTATTTTACCAGGAAACGAGGATAAAGCAGGCAGGAAAAGTAAGCGCCCTCCTAAGCATACCAACACACCCCAAAATTGTTGGCGATGTCCATTTTGCTGTAAAAGTTCAGGGGGAGCGAACCCTAACCCTAAGTGGGTTTTTCCCCCAATGGGATTTTCCCATGTATTTTACCAGGAAACGAGGATAAAGCAGGAATGAAAAGACTTTGCGCTCCAACGCATACCGACACACCCCAAAATTGTTGGCGATGTCCATTTTGCTGTAAAAGTTCAGGGGGAGCGAACCCTAACCCTAAGTGGGTTTTTCCCCCAATGGGATTTTCCCATGTATTTTACCAGGAAAAGAGGATAATGCAGGCAGGAAAAGTCTTTGTGCTCTAACGCATACCGACACACCCCAAAATTGTTGGCGATGTCCATTTTCCTATAAAAGTTCATTGGGAGCGAACCATAACCCTAAGTGGGTTTTTCCCCCAATGGGATTTTCCCATTTATTTTACCAGGAAACGAGGATAAAGCAGGCAGGAAAAGTCTTTGCGCTCTAACGCATACCGACACACCCCAAAATTGTTGGCGATGTCCATTTTGCTGTAACAGTTCAGGGGGAGCGAACCCTAACCCTAAGTGGGTTTTTCCCACAATGGGATTTTCCCATGTATTTTACCAGGAAACGAGGATAAAGTAGGCCGGAAAAGTATTTGCGCTCTAACGCATACCGACACACCCCAAAATTGTTGGCGATGTCCATTTTGCTGTAAAAGTTCAGGGGGAGCGAAGCCTAATCCTAAGTGTGTTTTTCCCCCAATGGGATTTTCCCATGTATTTTACCAGGAAACGAGGATAAAGCAGGCAGGAAAAGTAAGCGCCCTCCTAAGCATTCCGACGCACCCCAAAATTGTTGGCGATGTCCATTTTGCTGTAAAAGTTCAGGGGGAGTGAACCCTAACCCTAAGTGGGTTTTTCCCACAATGGGATTTTCCCATGTATTTTACCAGGAAATGAGGATAAAGCAGGCAGGAAAAGTCTTTGCGCTCTAACGCATACTGACACACCCCAAAATTGTTGGCGATGTCCATTTTGCTGTAAAAGTTCAGGGGGAGCGAACCCTAACCCTAAGTGGGTTTTTCCCCCAATGGGATTTTCCCATGTATTTTACCAGGAAACGAGGATAAAGCAGTCAGGAAAAGTCTTTGCGCTCTAACGCATACCGACACACCCCAAAATTGTTGGCGATGTCCATTTTGCTGTAACAGTTCAGGGGGAGCGAACCCTAACCCTAAGTGGGTTTTTCCCCCAATGGGATTTTCCCATGTATTTTACCAGGAAACGAGGATAAAGCAGGAATGAAAAGACTTTGCGCTCCAACGCATACCGACACACCCCAAAATTGTTGGCGATGTCCATTTTGCTGTAAAAGTTCAGGGGGAGCGAACCCTAACCCTAAGTGTGTTTTTCCCCCAATGTTATTTTCCCATGTATTTTACCAGGAAACGAGGATAAAGCAGGCAGGAAAAGTAAGCGCCCTCCTAAGCATACCAACACACCCCAAAATTGTTGGCGATGTCCATTTTGCTGTAAAAGTTCAGGGGGAGCGACCCCTAACCCTAAGTGGGTTTTTCCCACAATGGGATTTTCCCATGTATTTTACCAGGAAACGAGGATAATGCAGGCAGGAAAAGTCTTTGTGCTCTAAAGCATACCGACACACCCCAAAATTGTTGGCGATGTCCATTTTCCTGTAAAAGTTCATTGGGAGCGAACCCTAACCCTAAGTGGGTTTTGCCCCCAATGGGATTTTCCCATGTATTTTACCAGGAAACGAGGATAAAGCAGGCAGGAAAAGTCTTTGCGCTCTAACGCATACCGACACACCCCAAAATTGTTGGCGATGTCCATTTTGCTGTAACAGTTCAGGGGGAGCGAACCCTAACCCTAAGTGGGTTTTTCCCACAATGGGATTTTCCCATGTATTTTACCAGGAAACGAGGATAAAGTAGGCCGGAAAAGTATTTGCGCTCTAACGCATACCGACACACCCCAAAATTGTTGGCGATGTCCATTTTGCTGTAAAAGTTCAGGGGGAGCGAACCCTAACCCTAAGTGGGTTTTTCCCCCAATGGGATTTTCCCATGTATTTTACCAGGAAACGAGGATAAAGCAGTCAGGAAAAGTCTTTGCGCTCTAACGCATACTGACACACCCCAAAATTGTTGGCGATGTCCATTTTGCTGTAACAGTTCAGGGGGAGCGAACCCTAACCCTAAGTGGGTTTTTCCCCCAATGGGATTTTCCCATGTATTTTACCAGGAAACGAGGATAAAGCAGGAATGAAAAGACTTTGCGCTCCAACGCATACCGACACACCCCAAAATTGTTGGCGATGTCCATTTTGCTGTAAAAGTTCAGGGGGAGCGAAGCCTAATCCTAATTGTGTTTTTCCCCCAATGGGATTTTCCCATGTATTTTACCAGGAAACGAGGATAAAGCAGGCAGGAAAAGTAAGCGCCCTCCTAAGCATTCCGACGCACCCCAAAATTGTTGGCGATGTCCATTTTGCTGTAAAAGTTCAGGGGGAGTGAACCCTAACCCTAAGTGGGTTTTTCCCACAATGGGATTTTCCCATGTATTTTACCAGGAAATGAGGATAAAGCAGGCAGGAAAAGTCTTTGCGCTCTAACGCATACCGACACACCCCAAAATTGTTGGCGATGTCCATTTTGCTGTAAAAGTTCAGGGGGAGCGAACCCTAACCCTAAGTGGGTTTTTCCCCCAATGGGATTTTCCCATGTATTTTACCAGGAAACGAGGATAAAGCAGTCAGGAAAAGTCTTTGCGCTCTAACGCATACCGACACACCCCAAAATTGTTGGCGATGTCCATTTTGCTGTAACAGTTCAGGGGGAGCGAACCCTAACCCTAAGTGGGTTTTTCCCCCAATGGGATTTTCCCATGTATTTTACCAGGAAACGAGGATAAAGCAGGAATGAAAAGACTTTGCGCTCCAACGCATACCGACACACCCCAAAATTGTTGGCGATGTCCATTTTGCTCTAAAAGTTCAGGGGGAGCGAACCCTAACCCTAAGTGTGTTTTTCCCCCAATGGTATTTTCCCATGTATTTTACCAGGAAACGAGGATAAAGCAGGCAGGAAAAGTAAGCGCCCTCCTAAGCATACCAACACACCCCAAAATTGTTGGCGATGTCCATTTTGCTGTAAAAGTTCAGGGGGAGCGAACCCTAACCCTAAGTGGGTTTTTCCCACAATGGGATTTTCCCATGTATTTTACCAGGAAACGAGGATAATGCAGGCAGGAAAAGTCTTTGTGCTCTAACGCATACCGACACACCCCAAAATTGTTGGCGATGTCCATTTTCCTGTAAAAGTTCATTGGGAGCGAACCCTAACCCTAAGTGGGTTTTTCCCCCAATGGGATTTTCCCATGTATTTTACCAGGAAACGAGGATAAAGCAGGCAGGAAAAGTCTTTGCGCTCTAACGCATACCGACACACCCCAAAATTTTTGGCGATGTCCATTTTCCTGTAACAGTTCAGGGGGAGCGAACCCTAACCCTAAGTGGGTTTTTCCCACAATGGGATTTTCCCATGTATTTTACCAGGAAACGAGGATAAAGTAGGCCGGAAAAGTATTTGCGCTCTAACGCATACCGACACACCCCAAAATTGTTGGCGATGTCCATTTTGCTGTAAAAGTTCAGTGGGAGCGAAACCCTAACCCTAAGTGGGTTTTTCCCCCAATGGGATTTTCCCATGTATTTTACCAGGAAACAAGGATAAAGCAGGCAGGAAAAGTCTTTGCGCTCCAACGCATACCGACACACCCCAAAATTGTTGGCGATGTCCATTTTGCTGTAACAGTTCAGGGGGAGCGAACCCTAACCCTAAGTGGGTTTTTCCCCCAATGGGATTTTCCCATGTATTTTACCAGGAAACGAGGATAAAGCAGGAATGAAAAGACTTTGCGCTCCAACGCATACCGACACACCCCAAAATTGTTGCCGATGTCCATTTTGCTGTAAAAGTTCAGGGGGAGCGAACCCTAACCCTAAGTGTGTTTTTCCCCCAATGGTATTTTCCCATGTATTTTACCAGGAAACGAGGATAAAGCAGGCAGGAAAAGTAAGCGCCCTCCTAAGCATACCAACACACCCCAAAATTGTTGGCGATGTCCATTTTGCTGTAAAAGTTCAGTGGGAGCGAAACCCTAACCCTAAGTGGGTTTTTCCCCTAATGGGATTTTCCCATGTATTTTACCAGGAAACGAGGATAAAGCAGGCAGGAAAAGTCTTTGCGCTCCAACGCATACCGACACACCCCAAAATTGTTGGCGATGTCCCTTTTGCTGTAAAAGTTCAGGGGGAGCGAACCCTAACCCTAAGTGGGTTTTCCCCCAATGGGATTTTCCCATGTATTTTACCAGGAAACGCGGATAAAGCAGGCAGGAAAAGAATTTGCGCTCCAACGCATACCGACACACCCCAAAATTGTTGGCGATGTCCATTTTGCTGTAAAAGTTCAGGGGGAGCGAAGCCTAATCCTAAGTGTGTTTTTCCCCCAATGGGATTTTCCCATGTATTTTACCAGGAAACGAGGATAAAGCAGGCAGGAAAAGTAAGCGCCCTCCTAAGCATTCCGACGCACCCCAAAATTGTTGGCGATGTCCATTTTGCTGTAAAAGTTCAGGGGGAGTGAACCCTAACCCTAAGTGGGTTTTTCCCACAATGGGATTTTCCCATGTATTTTACCAGGAAATGACGATAAAGCAGGCAGGAAAAGTCTTTGCGCTCTAATGCATACCGACACACCCCAAAATTGTTGGCGATGTCCATTTTGCTGTAAAAGTTCAGGGGGAGCGAAGCCTAACCCTAAGTGTGTTTTTCCCCCAATGGGATTTTCCCATGTATTTTACCAGGAAACGAGGATAAAGCAGGCAGGAAAAGTAAGCGCCCTCCTAAGCATTCCGACGCACCCCAAAATTGTTGGCGATGTCCATTTTGCTGTAAAAGTTCAGGGGGAGTGAACCCTAACCCTAAGTGGGTTTTTCCCACAATGGGATTTTCCCATGTATTTTACCAGGAAATGAGGATAAAGCAGGCAGGAAAAGTCTTTGCGCTCTAACGCATACCGACACACCCCAAAATTGTTGGCGATGTCCATTTTGCTGTAAAAGTTCAGGGGGAGCGAACCCTAAGCCTAAGTGGGTTTTTCCCCCAATGGGATTTTCCCATGTATTTTACCAGGAAACGAGGATAAAGCAGGCAGGAAAAGTCTTTGCGCTCTAAAGCATACCGACACACCCCAAAATTGTTGGCGATGTCCTTTTTGCTGTAACAGTTCAGGGGGAGCGAACCCTAACCCTAAGTGGGTTTTTCCCCCAATGGGATTTTCCCATGTATTTTACCAGGAAACGAGGATAAAGCAGGAATGAAAAGACTTTGTGCTCCAACGCATACCGACACACGCCAAAATTGTTGGCGATGTCCATTTTGCTGTAAAAGTTCAGGGGGAGCGAACCCTAACCCTAAGTGGGTTTTTCCCCCAATGGTATTTTCCCATGTATTTTACCAGGAAACGAGGATAAAGCAGGCAGGAAAAGTAAGCGCCCTCCTAAGCATACCAACACACCCCAAAATTGTTGGCGATGTCCATTTTGCTGTAAAAGTTCAGGGGGAGCGAACCCTAACCCTAAGTGGGTTTTTCCCATAATGGGATTTTCTCATGTATTTTACCAGGAAACGAGGATAAAGCAGGCAGGAAAAGACTTTGCGCTCCAAGGCATACCGACACACCCAAAAATTGTTGGCGATGTCCATTTTGCTGTAACAGTTCAGGGGGAGCGAACCCTAACCCTAAGTGGGTTTTTCCCACAATGGGATTTTCCCATGTATTTTACCAGGAAACGAGGATAAAGCAGGCAGGAAAAGTCTTTGTGCTCTAACGCATACCGACACACCCCAAAATTGTTGGCGATGTCCATTTTCCTGTAAAAGTTCAGGGGGAGCGAACCCTAACCCTAAGTGGGTTTTTCCCCCAATGGGATTTTCCCATGTATTTTACCAGGAAACGAGGATAAAGCAGGCAGGAAAAGTCTTTGCGCTCTAACGCATACAGACAGACCCCAAAATTGTTGGCGATGTCCATTTTGCTGTAACAGTTCAGGGGGAGCGAACCCTAACCCTAAGTGGGTTTTTCCCACAATGGGATTTTCCCATGTATTTTACCAGGAAACGAGGATAAAGTAGGCCGGAAAAGTATTTGCGCTCTAACGCATACCGACACACCCCAAAATTGTTGGCGATGTCCATTTTGCTGTAAAAGTTCAGGGGGAGCGAACCCTAACCCTAAGTGGGTTTTCTCCCAATGGGATTTTCCCATGTATTTTACCAGGAAAAGCGGATAAAGCAGGCAGGAAAAGACTTTGCGCTCCAACGCATACCGACACACCCCAAAATTGTTGGCGATGTCCATTTTGCTGTAAAAGTTCAGGGGGAGCGAAGCCTAATCCTAAGTGTGTTTTTCCCCCAATGGTATTTTCCCATGTATTTTACCAGGAAACGAGGATAAAGCAGGCAGGAAAAGTAAGCGCCCTCCTAAGCATTCCGGCTCACCCCAAAATTGTTGGCGATGTCCATTTTGCTGTAAAAGTTCAGGGGGAGTGAACCCTAACCCTAAGTGGGTTTTTCCCACAATGGGATTTTCCCATGTATTTTACCAGGAAATGACGATAAAGCAGGCAGGAAAAGTCTTTGCGCTCTAACGCATACCGACACACCCCAAAATTGTTGGTGATGTCCATTTTCCTGTAAAAGTTCAGGGGGAGCGAACCCTAACCCTAAGTGGGTTTTTCCCCCAATGGGATTTTCCCATGTATTTTACCAGGAAACGAGGATAAAGCAGGCAGGAAAAGTCTTTGCGCTCTAACGCATACAGACAGACCCCAAAATTGTTGGCGATGTCCATTTTGCTGTAACAGTTCAGGGGGAGCGAACCCTAACCCTAAGTGGGTTTTTCCCACAATGGGATTTTCCCATGTATTTTACCAGGAAACGAGGATAAAGTAGGCCGGAAAAGTATTTGCGCTCTAACGCATACCGACACACCCCAAAATTGTTGGCGATGTCCATTTTGCTGTAAAAGTTCAGGGGGAGCGAACCCTAACCCTAAGTGGGTTTTCTCCCAATGGGATTTTCCCATGTATTTTACCAGGAAAAGCGGATAAAGCAGGCAGGAAAAGACTTTGCGCTCCAACGCATACCGACACACCCCAAAATTGTTGGCGATGTCCATTTTGCTGTAACAGTTCAGGGGGAGCGAACCCTAACCCTAAGTGGGTTTTTCCCCCAATGGGATTTTCCCATGTATTTTACCAGGAAACGAGGATAAAGCAGGCAGGAAAAGTAAGCGCCCTCCTAAGCATTCCGGCTCACCCCAAAATTGTTGGCGATGTCCATTTTGCTGTAAAAGTTCAGGGGGAGTGAACCCTAACCCTAAGTGGGTTTTTCCCACAATGGGATTTTCCCATGTATTTTACCAGGAAATGACGATAAAGCAGGCAGGAAAAGTCTTTGCGCTCTAACGCATACCGACACACCCCAAAATTGTTGGCGATGTCCATTTTGCTGTAAAAGTTCAGGGGGAGCGAAGCCTAACCCTAAGTGTGTTTTTCCCCCAATGGGATTTTCCCATGTATTTTACCAGGAAACGAGGATAAAGCAGGCAGGAAAAGTAAGCGCCCTCCTAAGCATTCCGACGCACCCCAAAATTGTTGGCGATGTCCATTTTGCTGTAAAAGTTCAGGGGGAGTGAACCCTAACCCTAAGTGGGTTTTTCCCACAATGGGATTTTCCCATGTATTTTACCAGGAAATGAGGATAAAGCAGGCAGGAAAAGTCTTTGCGCTCTAACGCATACCGACACACCCCAAAATTGTTGGCGATGTCCATTTTGCTGTAAAAGTTCAGGGGGAGCGAACCCTAACCCTAAGTGGGTTTTTCCCCCAATGGGATTTTCCCATGTATTTTACCAGGAAACGAGGATAAAGCAGGCAGGAAAAGTCTTTGCACTCTAACGCATACCGACACACCCCAAAATTGTTGGCGATGTCCATTTTGCTGTAACAGTTCAGGGGGAGCGAACCCTAACCCTAAGTGGGTTTTTCCCCCAATGGGATTTTCCCATGTATTTTACCAGGAAACGAGGATAAAGCAGGAATGAAAAGACTTTGCGCTCCAACGCATACCGACACACCCCAAAATTGTTGGCGATGTCCATTTTGCTGTAAAAGTTCAGGGGGAGCGAACCCTAACCCTAAGTGGGTTTTTCCCCCAATGGTATTTTCCCATGTATTTTACCAGGAAACGAGGATAAAGCAGGCAGGAAAAGTAAGCGCCCTCCTAAGCATACCAACACACCCCAAAATTGTTGGCGATGTCCATTTTGCTGTAAAAGTTCAGGGGGAGCGAACCCTAACCCTAAGTGGGTTTTTCCCATAATGGGATTTTCTCATGTATTTTACCAGGAAACGAGGATAAAGCAGGCAGGAAAAGTCTTTGCGCTCTAACGCATACCGACACACCCCAAAATTGTTGGCGATGTCCATTTTGCTGTAAGAGTTAAGGGTGAGTGAACCCTTACCCTAAGTGGGTATTTCCCCCAATGGGATTTTCCCATGTATTTTACCAGGAAACGCGGATAAAGCAGGCAGGAAAAGACTTTGCGCTCCAACGCATACCGACACACCCCAAAATTGTTGGCGATGTCCATTTTGCTGTAAAAGTTCAGGGGGAGCGAAGCCTAACCCTAAGTGTGTTTTTCCCCCAATGGGATTTTCCCATGTATTTTACCAGGAAACGAGGATAAAGCAGGCAGGAAAAGTCTTTGCGCTCTAACGCATACAGACACACCCCAAAATTGTTGGCGATGTCCATTTTGCTGTAAGAGTTAAGGGTGAGTGAACCCTTACCCTAAGTGGGTATTTCCCCCAATGGGATTTTCCCATGTATTTTACCAGGAAACGCGGATAAAGCAGGCAGGAAAAGACTTTGCTCTCCAACGCATACCGACACACCCCAAAATTGTTGGCGATGTCCATTTTGCTGTAAAAGTTCAGGGAGAGCGAAGCCTAACCCTAAGTGTGTTTTTCCCCCAATGGGATTTTCCCATGTATTTTACCAGGAAACGAGGATAAAGCAGGCAGGAAAAGTCTTTGCGCTCTAACGCATACCGACACACCCCAAAATTGTTGGCGATGTCCATTTTGCTGTAACAGTTCAGGGGGAGCGAACCCTAACCCTAAGTGGGTTTTTCCCACAATGGGATTTTCCCATGTATTTTACCAGGAAACGAGGATAAAGCAGGCAGGAAAAGTCTTTGCGCTCTAACGCATACCGACACACCCCAAAATTGTTGGCGATGTCCATTTTGCTGTAACAGTTCAGGGGGAGCGAACCCTAACCCTAAGTGGGTTTTTCCCACAATGGGATTTTCCCATGTATTTTACCAGGAAACGAGGATAAAGTAGGCCGGAAAAGTATTTGCGCTCTAACGCATACCGACACACCCCAAAATTGTTGGCGATGTCCATTTTGCTGTAAAATTTCAGTGGGAGCGAAACCCTAACCCTAAGTGGGTTTTTCCCCCAATGGGATTTTCCCATGTATTTTACCAGGAAACGAGGATAAAGCAGGCAGGAAAAGTCTTTGCGCTCCAACGCATACCGACACACCCCAAAATTGTTGGCGATGTCCATTTTGCTGTAAAAGTTCAGGGGGAGCGAACCCTAACCCTTAGTGGGTTTTCCCCCAATGGGATTTTCCCATGTATTTTACCAGGAAACGCGGATAAAGCAGGCAGGAAAAGACTTTGCGCTCCAACGCATACCGACACACCCCAAAATTGTTGGCGATGTCCATTTTGCTGTAAAAGTTCAGGGGGAGCGAAGCCTAATCCTAAGTGTGTTTTTCCCCCAATGGGATTTTCCCATGTATTTTACCAGGAAACGAGGATAAAGAAGGCAGGAAAAGTAAGCGCCCTCCTAAACATTCCGACGCACCCCAAAATTGTTGGCGATGTCCATTTTGCTGTAAAAGTTCAGTGGGAGCGAAACCCTAACCCTAAGTGGGTTTTTCCCCCAATGGGATTTTCCCATATATTTTACCAGGAAACGCGGATAAAGCAGGCAGGAAAAGACTTTGCGCTCCAACGCATACCGACACACCCCAAAATTGTTGGCGATGTCCATTTTGCTGTAAAAGTTCAGGGGGAGCGAAGCCTAATCCTAAGTGTGTTTTTCCCCCAATGGGATTTTCCCATGTATTTTACCAGGAAACGAGGATAAAGCAGGCAGGAAAAGTCTTTGCGCTCTAACGCATACCGACACACCCCAAAATTGTTGGTGATTTCCATTTTCCTGTAAAAGTTCAGGGGGAGCGAACCCTAACCCTAAGTGGGTTTTTCCCCCAATGGGATTTTCCCATGTATTTTACCAGGAAACGAGGATAAAGCAGGCAGGAAAAGTCTTTGCGCTCTAACGCATACAGACAGACCCCAAAATTGTTGGCGATGTCCATTTTGCTGTAACAGTTCAGGGGGAGCGAACCCTAACCCTAAGTGGGTTTTTCCCACAATGGGATTTTCCCATGTATTTTACCAGGAAACGAGGATAAAGTAGGCCGGAAAAGTATTTGCGCTCTAACGCATACCGACACACCCCAAAATTGTTGGCGATGTCCAATTTGCTGTAAAAGTTCAGGGGGAGCGAACCCTAACCCTAAGTGGGTTTTCTCCCAATGGGATTTTCCCATGTATTTTACCAGGAAAAGCGGATAAAGCAGGCAGGAAAAGACTTTGCGCTCCAACGCATACCGACACACCCCAAAATTGTTGGCGATGTCCATTTTGCTGTAAAAGTTCAGGGGGAGCGAAGCCTAATCCTAAGTGTGTTTTTCCCCCAATGGTATTTTCCCATGTATTTTACCAGGAAACGAGGATAAAGCAGGCAGGAAAAGTAAGCGCCCTCCTAAGCATTCCGGCTCACCCCAAAATTGTTGGCGATGTCCATTTTGCTGTAAAAGTTCAGGGGGAGTGAACCCTAACCCTAAGTGGGTTTTTCCCACAATGGGATTTTCCCATGTATTTTACCAGGAAATGACGATAAAGCAGGCAGGAAAAGTCTTTGCGCTCTAACGCATACCGACACACCCCAAAATTGTTGGCGATGTCCATTTTGCTGTAAAAGTTCAGGGGGAGCGAAGCCTAACCCTAAGTGTGTTTTTCCCCCAATGGGATTTTCCCATGTATTTTACCAGGAAACGAGGATAAAGCAGGCAGGAAAAGTAAGCGCCCTCCTAAGCATTCCGACGCACCCCAAAATTGTTGGCGATGTCCATTTTGCTGTAACAGTTCAGGGGGAGCGAACCCTAACCCTAAGTGGGTTTTTCCCCCAATGGGATTTTCCCATGTATTTTACCAGGAAACGAGGATAAAGCAGGAATGAAAAGACTTTGCGCTCCAACGCATACCAACACACCCCAAAATTGTTGGCGATGTCCATTTTGCTGTAAAAGTTCAGGGGGAGCGAACCCTAACCCTAAGTGGGTTTTTCCCATAATGGGATTTTCTCATGTATTTTACCAGGAAACGAGGATAAAGCAGGCAGGAAAAGTCTTTGCGCTCTAACGCATACCGACACACCCCAAAATTGTTGGCGATGTCCATTTTGCTGTAAGAGTTAAGGGTGAGTGAACCCTTACCCTAAGTGGGTATTTCCCCCAATGGGATTTTCCCATGTATTTTACCAGGAAACGCGGATAAAGCAGGCAGGAAAAGACTTTGCGCTCCAACGCATACCGACACACCCCAAAATTGTTGGCGATGTCCATTTTGCTGTAAAAGTTCAGGGGGAGCGAAGCCTAAGCCTAAGTGTGTTTTTCCCCCAATGGGATTTTCCCATGTATTTTACCAGGAAACGAGGATAAAGCAGGCAGGAAAAGTCTTTGCGCTCTAACGCATACCGACACACCCCAAAATTGTTGGCGATGTCCATTTTGCTGTAACAGTTCAGGGGGAGCGAACCCTAACCCTAAGTGGGTTTTTCCCACAATGGGATTTTCCCATGTATTTTACCAGGAAACGAGGATAAAGCAGGCAGGAAAAGTCTTTGCGCTCTAACGCATACCGACACACCCCAAAATTGTTGGCGATGTCCATTTTGCTGTAACAGTTCAGGGGGAGTGAACCCTAACCCTAAGTGGGTTTTTCCCACAATGGGATTTTCCCATGTATTTTACCAGGAAACGAGGATAAAGTAGGCCGGAAAAGTATTTGCGCTCTAACGCATACCGACACACCCCAAAATTGTTGGCGATGTCCATTTTGCTGTAAAATTTCAGTGGGAGCGAAACCCTAACCCTAAGTGGGTTTTTCCCCCAATGGGATTTTCCCATGTATTTTACCAGGAAACGAGGATAAAGCAGGCAGGAAAAGTCTTTGCGCTCCAACGCATACCGACACACCCCAAAATTGTTGGCGATGTCCATTTTGCTGTAAAAGTTCAGGGGGAGCGAACCCTAACCCTTAGTGGGTTTTCCCCCAATGGGATTTTCCCATGTATTTTACCAGGAAACGCGGATAAAGCAGGCAGGAAAAGACTTTGCGCTCCAACGCATACCGACACACCCCAAAATTGTTGGCGATGTCCATTTTGCTGTAAAAGTTCAGGGGGAGCGAAGCCTAATCCTAAGTGTGTTTTTCCCCCAATGGGATTTTCCCATGTATTTTACCAGGAAACGAGGATAAAGAAGGCAGGAAAAGTAAGCGCCCTCCTAAACATTCCGACGCACCCCAAAATTGTTGGCGATGTCCATTTTGCTGTAAAAGTTCAGGGGGAGTGAACCCTAACCCTAAGTGGGTTTTTCCCACAATGGGATTTTCCCATGTATTTTACCAGGAAATGACGATAAAGCAGGCAGGAAAAGTCTTTGCGCTCTAATGCATACCGACACACCCCAAAATTGTTGGCGATGTCCATTTTGCTGTAAAAGTTCAGGGGGAGCGAAGCCTAACCCTAAGTGTGTTTTTCCCCCAATGGGATTTTCCCATGTATTTTACCAGGAAACGAGGATAAAGCAGGCAGGAAAAGTAAGCGCCCTCCTAAGCATTCCGACAAACCCCAAAATTGTTGGCGATGTCCATTTTCCTGTAAAAGTTCAGGGGGAGCGAACCCTAACCCTAAGTGGGTTTTTCCCCCAATGGGATTTTCCCATGTATTTTACCAGGAAACGAGGATAAAGCAGGCAGGAAAAGTCTTTGCGCTCTAACGCATACCGACACACCCCAAAATTGTTGGCGATGTCCATTTTGCTGTAACAGTTCAGGGGGAGCGAACCCTAACCCTAAGTGGGTTTTTCCCCCAATGGGATTTTCCCATGTATTTTACCAGGAAACGAGGATAAAGCAGGCAGGAAAAGTCTTTGCGCTCTAACGCATACCGACACACCCCAAAATTGTTGGCGATGTCCATTTTGCTGTAAAAGTTCAGTGGGAGCGAAACCCTAACCCTAAGTGGGTTTTTCCCCCAATGGGATTTTCCCATGTATTTTACCAGGAAACGAGGATAAAGCAGGCAGGAAAAGTCTTTGCGCTCCAACGCATACCGACACACCCCAAAATTATTGGCGATGTCCATTTTGCTGTAAAAGTTCAGGGGGAGCGAACCCTAACCCTAAGTGGGTTTTCCCCCAATGGGATTTTCCCATATATTTTACCAGGAAACGCGGATAAAGCAGGCAGGAAAAGACTTTGCGCTCCAACGCATACCGACACACCCCAAAATTGTTGGCGATGTCCATTTTGCTGTAAAAGTTCAGGGGGAGCGAAGCCTAATCCTAAGTGTGTTTTTCCCCCAATGGGATTTTCCCATGTATTTTACCAGGAAACGAGGATAAAGCAGGCAGGAAAAGTAAGCGCCCTCCTAAGCATTCCGACGCACCCCAAAATTGTTGGCGATGTCCATTTTGCTGTAAAAGTTCAGGGGGAGTGAACCCTAACCCTAAGTGGGTTTTTCCCACAATGGGATTTTCCCATGTATTTTACCAGGAAATGACGATAAAGCAGGCAGGAAAAGTCTTTGCGCTCTAACGCATACCGACACACCCCAAAATTGTTGGCGATGTCCATTTTGCTGTAACAGTTCAGGGGGAGCGAACCCTAACCCTAAGTGGGTTTTTCCCACAATGGGATTTTCCCATGTATTTTACCAGGAAACGAGGATAAAGCAGGCAGGAAAAGTAAGCGCCCTCCTAAGCATTCCGACGCACCCCAAAATTGTTGGCGATGTCCATTTTGCTGTAAAAGTTCAGGGGGAGTGAACCCTAACCCTAAGTGGGTTTTTCCCACAATGGGATTTTCCCATGTATTTTACCAGGAAACGAGGATAAAGCAGGCAGGAAAAGTCTTTGTGCTCTAACGCATACCGACACACCCCAAAATTGTTGGCGATGTCCATTTTCCTGTAAAAGTTCAGGGGGAGCGAACCCTAACCCTAAGTGGGTTTTTCCCCCAATGGGATTTTCCCATGTATTTTACCAGGAAACGAGGATAAAGCAGGCAGGAAAAGTCTTTGCGCTCTAACGCATACCGACACACGCCAAAATAGTTGGCGATGTCCATTTTGCTGTAACAGTTCAGGGGGAGCGAACCCTAACCCTAAGTGGGTTTTTCCCACAATGGGATTTTCCCATGTGTTTTACCAGGAAACGAGGATAAAGCAGGCAGGAAAAGTCTTTGTGCTCTAACGCATACCGACACACCCCAAAATTGTTGGCGATGTCCATTTTCCTGTAAAAGTTCAGGGGGAGCGAACCCTAACCCTAAGTGGGTTTTTCCCACAATGGGATTTTCCCATGTATTTTACCAGGAAACGAGGATAAAGCAGGCAGGAAAAGTAAGCGCCCTCCTAAGCATTCCGACGCACCCCAAAATTGTTGGCGATGTCCATTTTGCTGTAAAAGTTCAGGGGGAGTGAACCCTAACCCTAAGTGGGTTTTTCCCACAATGGGATTTTCCCATGTATTTTACCAGGAAACGAGGATAAAGCAGGCATTAAAAGTCTTTGTGCTCTAACGCATACCGACAAACCCCAAAATTGTTGCCGATGTCCATTTTCCTGTAACAGTTCAGGGGGAGCGAACCCTAACCCTAAGTGGGTTTTTCCCCCAATGGGATTTTCCCATGTATTTTACCAGGAAACGAGGATAAAGCAGGCAGGAAAAGTCTTTGTGCTCTAACGCATACCGACACACCCCAAAATTGTTGGCGATGTCCATTTTCCTGTAAAAGTTCAGGGGGAGCGAACCCTAACCCTAAGTGGGTTTTTCCCACAATGGGATTTTCCCATGTATTTTACCAGGAAACGAGGATAAAGCAGGCAGGAAAAGTAAGCGCCCTCCTAAGCATTCCGACGCACCCCAAAATTGTTGGCGATGTCCATTTTGCTGTAAAAGTTCAGGGGGAGTGAACCCTAACCCTAAGTGGGTTTTTCCCACAATGGGATTTTCCCATGTATTTTACCAGGAAACGAGGATAAAGCAGGCATTAAAAGTCTTTGTGCTCTAACGCATACCGACAAACCCCAAAATTGTTGCCGATGTCCATTTTCCTGTAACAGTTCAGGGGGAGCGAACCCTAACCCTAAGTGGGTTTTTCCCACAATGGGATTTTCCCATGTATTTTACCAGGAAACGAGGATAAAGTAGGCCGGAAAAGTATTTGCGCTCGAACGCATACTGACACACCCCAAAATTGTTGGCGATGTCCATTTTGCTGTAAAAGTTCAGTGGGAGCGAAACCCTAACCCTAAGTGGGTTTTTCCCACAATGGGATTTTCCCATGTATTTTACCAGGAAACGAGGATAAAGCAGGCAGGAAAAGTAAGCGCCCTCCTAAGCATTCCGACGCACCCCAAAATTGTTGGCGATGTCCATTTTGCTGTAAAAGTTCAGTGGGAGTGAACCCTAACCCTAAGTGGGTTTTTCCCACAATGGGATTTTCCCATGTATTTTACCAGGAAATGACGATAAAGCAGGCAGGAAAAGTCTTTGCGCTCTAACGCATACCGACACACCCCAAAATTGTTGGCGATGTCCATTTTGCTGTAAAAGTTCAGGGGGAGCGACGCCTAACCCTAAGTGGGTTTTTCCCCCAATGGGATTTTCCCATGTATTTTACCAGGAAACGAGGATAAAGCAGGCAGGAAAAGTAAGCGCCCTCCTAAGCATTCCGACGCACCCCAAAATTGTTGGCGATGTCCATTTTGCTGTAAAAGTTCAGGGGGAGTGAACCCTAACCCTAAGTGGGTTTTTCCCACAATGGGATTTTCCCATGTATTTTACCAGGAAACGAGGATAAAGCAGGCAGGAAAAGTCTTTGTGCTCTAACGCATACCGACACACCCCAAAATTGTTGGCGATGTCCATTTTCCTGTAAAAGTTCAGGGGGAGCGAACCCTAACCCTAAGTGGGTTTTTCCCCCAATGTGATTTTCCCATGTATTTTACCAGGAAACGAGGATAAAGCAGGCAGGAAAAGTCTTTGCGCTCTAACGCATACCGACACACCCCAAAATTTTTGGCGACGTCCATTTTGCTGTAACAGTTCAGGGGGAGCGAACCCTAACCCTAAGTGGGTTTTTCCCACAATGGGATTTTCCCATGTATTTTACCAGGAAACGAGGATAAAGCAGGCAGGAAAAGTCTTTGTGCTCTAACGCATACCGACACACCCCAAAATTGTTGGCGATGTCCATTTTCCTGTAAAAGTTCAGGGGGAGCGAACCCTAACCCTAAGTGGGTTTTTCCCACAATGGGATTTTCCCATGTATTTTACAAGGAAACGAGGATAAAGCAGGCAGGAAAAGTCTTTGCGCTCTAACGCATACCGACACACCCCAAAATTGTTGGCGATGTCCATTTTGCTGTAACAGTTCAGGGGGAGCGAACCCTAACCCTAAGTGGGTTTTTCCCACAATGGGATTTTCCCATGTATTTTACCAGGAAACGAGGATAAAGTAGGCCGGAAAAGGCTTTGCGCACCAACGCATACCGACACACCCCAAAATTGTTGGCGATGTCCATTTTGCTGTAAAAGTTCAGGGGGAGCGAAGCCTAACCCTAAGTGTGTTTTTCCCCCAATGGGATTTTCCCATGTATTTTACCAGGAAACGAGGATAAAGCAGGCAGGAAAAGTAAGCGCCCTCCTAAGCATTCCGACGCACCCCAAAATTGTTGGCGATGTCCATTTTGCTGTAAAAGTTCAGGGGGAGTGAAGCCTAACCCTAAGTGGGTTTTTCCCATAATGGGATTTTCCCATGTATATTACCAGGAAACGAGGATAAAGCAGGCAGGAAAAGTAAGCGCCCTCCTAAGCATACTGACGCACCCTAAAATTGTTGGCGATCTCGATTTTGCTGTAAACGTTCAGGGGGAGCGAAACCCTAACCCTAAGTGGGTTTTTCCCTCAATGGGATTTTCCCATGTATTTTACCAGGAAACGAGGATAAAGCAGGCAGGAAAAGTCTTTGCGCTCTAACGCATACCGACACACCCCAAAATTGTTGGCGATGTCCATTTTGCTGTAACAGTTCAGGGGGAGCGAACCCTAACCCTAAGTGGGTTTTTCCCATAATGGGATTTTCCCATGTATTTTACCAGGAAACGAGGATAAAGCAGGCAGGAAAAGTAAGCGCCCTCCTAAGCATATTGACGCACCCCAAAATTGTTGGCGATGTCCATTTTGCTGTAACAGTTCAGGGGGAGCGAACCCTAACCCTAAGTGGGTTTTTCCCACAATGGGATTTTCCCATGTATTTTACCAGGAAATGAGGATAAAGTAGGCCGGAAAAGTATTTGCGCTCTAACGCATACCGACACACCCCAAAATTGTTGGCGATGTCCATTTTGCTGTAAAAGTTCAGTGGGAGCGAAACCCTAACCCTAAGTGGGTTTTTCCCCCAATGGGATTTTCCCATGTATTTTACCAGGAAACGAGGATAAAGCAGGCAGGAAAAGTCTTTGTGCTCTAACGCATACCGACACACCCCAAAATTGTTGGCGATGTCCATTTTCCTGTAAAAGTTCAGGGGGAGCGAACCCTAACCCTAAGTGGGTTTTTCCCCCAATGGGATTTTCCCATGTATTTTACCAGGAAACGAGGATAAAGCAGGCAGGAAAAGTCTTTGCGCTCTAACGCATACCGACACACCCCAAAATTGTTGGCGACGTCCATTTTGCTGTAACAGTTCAGGGGGAGCGAACCCTAACCCTAAGTGGGTTTTTCCCACAATGGGATTTTCCCATGTATTTTACCAGGAAACGAGGATAAAGCAGGCAGGAAAAGTAAGCGCCCTCCTAAGCATACTGACGCACCCTAAAATTGTTGGCGATCTCGATTTTGCTGTAAACGTTCAGGGGGAGCGAAACCCTAACCCTAAGTGGGTTTTTCCCTCAATGGGATTTTCCCATGTATTTTACCAGGAAACGAGGATAAAGCAGGCAGGAAAAGTCTTTGCGCTCTAACGCATACCGACACACCCCAAAATTGTTGGCGATGTCCATTTTGCTGTAACAGTTCAGGGGGAGCGAACCCTAACCCTAAGTGGGTTTTTCCCATAATGGGATTTTCCCATGTATTTTACCAGGAAACGAGGATAAAGCAGGCAGGAAAAGTAAGCACCCTCCTAAGCATACTGACGCACCCCAAAATTGTTGGCGACGTCCATTTTGCTGTAACAGTTCAGGGGGAGCGAACCCTAACCCTAAGTGGGTTTTTCCCACAATGGGATTTTCCCATGTATTTTACCAGGAAACGAGGATAAAGCAGGCAGGAAAAGTCTTTGTGCTCTAACGCATACCGACACACCCCAAAATTGTTGGCGATGTCCATTTTCCTGTAAAAGTTCAGGGGGAGCGAACCCTAACCCTAAGTGGGTTTTTCCCCCAATGGGATTTTCCCATGTATTTTACCAGGAAACGAGGATAAAGCAGGCAGGAAAAGTCTTTGCGCTCTAACGCATACCGACACACCCCAAAATTGTTGGCGACGTCCATTTTCCTGTAAAAGTTCAGGGGGAGCGAACCCTAACCCTAAGTGGGTTTTTCCCCCAATGGGATTTTCCCATGTATTTTACCAGGAAACGAGGATAAAGCAGGCAGGAAAAGTCTTTGCGCTCTAACGCATACCGACACACCCCAAAATTGTTGGCGACGTCCATTTTGCTGTAACAGTTCAGGGGGAGCGAACCCTAACCCTAAGTGGGTTTTTCCCACAATGGGATTTTCCCATGTATTTTACCAGGAAACGAGGATAAAGCAGGCAGGAAAAGTCTTTGTGCTCTAACGCATACCGACACACCCCAAAATTGTTGGCGATGTCCATTTTCCTGTAAAAGTTCAGGGGGAGCGAACCCTAACCCTAAGTGGGTTTTTCCCCCAATGGGATTTTCCCATGTATTTTACCAGGAAACGAGGATAAAGCAGGCAGGAAAAGTCTTTGCGCTCTAACGCATACCGACACACCCCAAAATTGTTGGCGACGTCCATTTTGCTGTAACAGTTCAGGGGGAGCGAACCCTAACCCTAAGTGGGTTTTTCCCACAATGGGATTTTCCCATGTATTTTACCAGGAAACGAGGATAAAGCAGGCAGGAAAAGTCTTTGTGCTCTAACGCATACCGACACACCCCAAAATTGTTGGCGATGTCCATTTTCCTGTAAAAGTTCAGGGGGAGCGAACCCTAACCCTAAGTGGGTTTTTCCCACAATGGGATTTTCCCATGTATTTTACAAGGAAACGAGGATAAAGCAGGCAGGAAAAGTCTTTGCGCTCTAACGCATACCGACACACCCCAAAATTGTTGGCGATGTCCATTTTGCTGTAACAGTTCAGGGGGAGCGAACCCTAACCCTAAGTGGGTTTTTCCCACAATGGGATTTTCCCATGTATTTTACCAGGAAACGAGGATAAAGTAGGCAGGAAAAGTAAGCGCCCTCCTAAGCATACTGACGCACCCTAAAATTGTTGGCGATCTCGATTTTGCTGTAAACGTTCAGGGGGAGCGAAACCCTAACCCTAAGTGGGTTTTTCCCATAATGGGATTTTCCCATGTATTTTACCAGGAAACGAGGATAAAGCAGGCAGGAAAAGTCTTTGTGCTCTAACGCATACCGACACACCCCAAAATTGTTGGCGATGTCCATTTTCCTGTAAAAGTTCAGGGGGAGCGAACCCTAACCCTAAGTGGGTTTTTCCCCCAATGGGATTTTCCCATGTATTTTACCAGGAAAAGCAGGCAGGAAAAGTCTTTGCGCTCTAACGCATACCGACACACCCCAAAATTGTTGGCGATGTCCATTTTGCTGTAACAGTTCAGGGGGAGCGAACCCTAACCCTAAGTGGGTTTTTCCCATAATGGGATTTTCCCATGTATTTTACCAGGAAACGAGGATAAAGCAGGCAGGAAAAGTAAGCGCCCTCCTAAGCATACTGACGCACCCCAAAATTGTTGGCGATGTCCATTTTGCTGTAACAGTTCAGGGGGAGCGAACCCTAACCCTAAGTGGGTTTTTCCCACAATGGGATTTTCCCATGTATTTTACCAGGAAACGAGGATAAAGTAGGCCGGAAAAGTATTTGCGCTCTAACGCATACCGACACACCCCAAAATTGTTGGCGATGTCCATTGGAGCGAAACCCTAACCCTAAGTGGGTTTTTCCCCCAATGGGATTTTCCCATGTATTTTACCAGGAAACGAGGATAAAGCAGGCAGGAAAAGTCTTTGCGCTCCAACGCATACCGACATACCCCAAAATTGTTGGCGATGTCCATTTTGCTGTAAAAGTTCAGGGGGAGCGAACCCTAACCCTAAGTGGGTTTTCCCCCAATGGGATTTTCCCATGTATTTTACCAGGAAACGCGGATAAAGCAGGCAGGAAAAGACTTTGCGCTCCAACGCATACCGACACACCCCAAAATTGTTGGCGATGTCCATTTTGCTGTAAAAGTTCAGGGGGAGCGAAGCCTAATCCTAAGTGTGTTTTTCCCCCAATGGGATTTTCCCATGTATTTTACCAGGAAACGAGGATAAAGCAGGCAGGAAAAGTAAGCGCCCTCCTAAGCATTCCGACGCACCCCAAAATTGTTGGCGATGTCCATTTTGCTGTAAAAGTTCAGGGGGAGTGAACCCTAACCCTAAGTGGGTTTTTCCCACAATGGGATTTTCCCATGTATTTTACCAGGAAATGACGATAAAGCAGGCAGGAAAAGTCTTTGCGCTCTAACGCATACCGACACACCCCAAAATTGTTGGCGATGTCCATTTTGCTGTAACAGTTCAGGGGGAGCGAACCCTAACCCTAAGTGGGTTTTTCCCATAATGGGATTTTCCCATGTATTTTACCAGGAAACGAGGATAAAGCAGGCAGGAAAAGTAAGCACCCTCCTAAGCATACTGACGCACCCCAAAATTGTTGGCGATGTCCATTTTGCTGTAACAGTTCAGGGGGAGCGAACCCTAACCCTAAGTGGGTTTTTCCCACAATGGGATTTTCCCATGTATTTTACCAGGAAACGAGGATAAAGCAGGCAGGAAAAGTCTTTGTGCTCTAACGCATACCGACACACCCCAAAATTGTTGGCGATGTCCATTTTCCTGTAAAAGTTCAGGGGGAGCGAACCCTAACCCTAAGTGGGTTTTTCCCCCAATGGGATTTTCCCATGTATTTTACCAGGAAACGAGGATAAAGCAGGCAGGAAAAGTCTTTGCGCTCTAACGCATACCGACACACCCCAAAATTGTTGGCGACGTCCATTTTGCTGTAACAGTTCAGGGGGAGCGAACCCTAACCCTAAGTGGGTTTTTCCCACAATGGGATTTTCCCATGTATTTTACCAGGAAACGAGGATAAAGCAGGCAGGAAAAGTCTTTGTGCTCTAACGCATACCGACACACCCCAAAATTGTTGGCGATGTCCATTTTCCTGTAAAAGTTCAGGGGGAGCGAACCCTAACCCTAAGTGGGTTTTTCCCACAATGGGATTTTCCCATGTATTTTACAAGGAAACGAGGATAAAGCAGGCAGGAAAAGTCTTTGCGCTCTAACGCATACCGACACACCCCAAAATTGTTGGCGATGTCCATTTTGCTGTAAACGTTCAGGGGGAGCGAACCCTAACCCTAAGTGGGTTTTTCCCACAATGGGATTTTCCCATGTATTTTACCAGGAAACGAGGATAAAGTAGGCAGGAAAAGTAAGCGCCCTCCTAAGCATACTGACGCACCCTAAAATTGTTGGCGATCTCGATTTTGCTGTAAACGTTCAGGGGGAGCGAAACCCTAACCCTAAGTGGGTTTTTCCCTCAATGGGATTTTCCCATGTATTTTACCAGGAAACGAGGATAAAGCAGGCAGGAAAAGTCTTTGCGCTCTAACGCATACCGACACACCCCAAAATTGTTGGCGATGTCCATTTTGCTGTAACAGTTCAGGGGGAGCGAACCCTAACCCTAAGTGGGTTTTTCCCATAATGGGATTTTCCCATGTATTTTACCAGGAAACGAGGATAAAGCAGGCAGGAAAAGTAAGCGCCCTCCTAAGCATACTGACGCACCCCAAAATTGTTGGCGATGTCCATTTTGCTGTAACAGTTCAGGGGGAGCGAACCCTAACCCTAAGTGGGTTTTTCCCACAATGGGATTTTCCCATGTATTTTACCAGGAAACGAGGATAAAGTAGGCCGGAAAAGTATTTGCGCTCTAACGCATACCGACACACCCCAAAATTGTTGGCGATGTCCATTTTGCTGTAAAAGTTCAGTGGGAGCGAAACCCTAACCCTAAGTGGGTTTTCCCCCAATGGGATTTTCCCATGTATTTTACCAGGAAACGAGGATAAAGCAGGCAGGAAAAGTCTTTGCGCTCCAACGCATACCGACATACCCCAAAATTGTTGGCGATGTCCATTTTGCTGTAAAAGTTCAGGGGGAGCGAACCCTAACCCTAAGTGGGTTTTCCCCCAATGGGATTTTCCCATGTATTTTACCAGGAAACGCGGATAAAGCAGGCAGGAAAAGACTTTGCGCTCCAACGCATACCGACACACCCCAAAATTGTTGGCGATGTCCATTTTGCTGTAAAAGTTCAGGGGGAGCGAAGCCTAATCCTAAGTGTGTTTTTCCCCCAATGGGATTTTCCCATGTATTTTACCAGGAAACGAGGATAAAGCAGGCAGGAAAAGTAAGCGCCCTCCTAAGCATTCCGACGCACCCCAAAATTGTTGGCGATGTCCATTTTGCTGTAAAAGTTCAGGGGGAGTGAACACTAACCCTAAGTGGGTTTTTCCCACAATGGGATTTTCCCATGTATTTTACCAGGAAATGACGATAAAGCAGGCAGGAAAAGTCTTTGCGCTCTAACGCATACCGACACACCCCAAAATTGTTGGCGATGTCCATTTTGCTGTAAAAGTTCAGGGGGAGCGAAGCCTAACCCTAAGTGTGTTTTTCCCCCAATGGGATTTTCCCATGTATTTTACCAGGAAACGAGGATAAAGCAGGCAGGAAAAGTAAGCGCCCTCCTAAGCATTCCGACGCACCCCAAAATTGTTGGCGATGTCCATTTTGCTGTAAAAGTTCAGGGGGAGTGAACCCTAACCCTAAGTGGGTTTTTCCCACAATGGGATTTTCCCATGTATTTTACCAGGAAACGAGGATAAAGCAGGCAGGAAAAGTCTTTGTGCTCTAACGCATACCGACACACCCCAAAATTGTTGGCGATGTCCATTTTCCTGTAAAAGTTCAGGGGGAGCGAACCCTAACCCTAAGTGGGTTTTTCCCCCAATGGGATTTTCCCATGTATTTTACCAGGAAACGAGGATAAAGCAGGCAGGAAAAGTCTTTGCGCTCCAACGCATACCGACACACCCCAAAATTGTTGGCGATGTCAATTTTGCTGTAAAAGTTCAGGGGGAGCGAACCCTAACCCTAAGTGGGTTTTCCCCCAATGGGATTTTCCCATGTATTTTACCAGGAAACGCGGATAAAGCAGGCAGGAAAAGACTTTGCGCTCTAACGCATACCGACACACCCCAAAATTGTTGGCGATGTCCATTTTGCTGTAAAAGTTCAGGGGGAGCGAAGCCTAACCCTAAGTGTGTTTTTCCCCCAATGGGATTTTCCCATGTATTTTACCAGGAAACGAGGATAAAGCAGGCAGGAAAAGTAAGCGCCCTCCTAAGCATTCCGACGCACCCCAAAATTGTTGGCGATGTCCATTTTGCTGTAAAAGTTCAGGGGGAGTGAACCCTAACCCTAAGTGGGTTTTTCCCACAATGGGATTTTCCCATGTATTTTACCAGGAAACGAGGATAAAGCAGGCAGGAAAAGTCTTTGTGCTCTAACGCATACCGACACACCCCAAAATTGTTGGCGATGTCCATTTTCCTGTAAAAGTTCAGGGGGAGCGAACCCTAACCCTAAGTGGGTTTTTCCCACAATGGGATTTTCCCATGTATTTTACCAGGAAACGAGGATAAAGTAGGCCGGAAAAGTATTTGCACTCTAACGCATACCGACACACCCCAAAATTGTTGGCGATGTCCATTTTGCTGTAAAAGTTCAGTGGGAGCGAAACCCTAACCCTAAGTGGGTTTTTCCCCCAATGGGATTTTCCCATGTATTTTACCAGGAAACGAGGATAAAGCAGGCAGGAAAAGTCTTTGCGCTCCAACGCATACCGACACACCCCAAAATTGTTGGCGATGTCCATTTTGCTGTAAAAGTTCAGGGGGAGCGAACCCTAACCCTAAGTGGGTTTTCCCCCAATGGGATTTTCCCATGTATTTTACCAGGAAACGCGGATAAAGCAGGCAGGAAAAGACTTTGCGCTCCAACGCATACCGACACACCCCAAAATTGTTGGCGATGTCCATTTTGCTGTAAAAGTTCAGGGGGAGCGAAGCCTAATCCTAAGTGTGTTTTTCCCCCAATGGGATTTTCCCATGTATTTTACCAGGAAAAGAGGATAAAGCAGGCAGGAAAAGTAAGCGCCCTCCTAAGCATTCCGACGCACCCCAAAATTGTTGGCGATGTCCATTTTGCTGTAAAAGTTAAGGGTGAGTGAACCCTAACCCTAAGTGGGTTTTTCCCACAATGGGATTTTCCCATGTATTTTACCAGGAAATGACGATAAAGCAGGCAGGAAAAGTCTTTGCGCTCTAACGCATACCGACACACCCCAAAATTGTTGCCGATGTCCATTTTGCTGTAAAAGTTCAGGGGGAGCGAACCCTAACCCTAAGTGGGTTTTTCCCCCAATGGGATTTTCCCATGTATTTTACCAGGAAACGAGGATAAAGCAGGCAGGAAAAGTCTTTGCGCTCTAACGCATACCGACACACCCCAAAATTGTTGGCGACGTCCATTTTGCTGTAACAGTTCAGGGGGAGCGAACCCTAACCTTAAGTGGGTTTTTCCCACAATGGGATTTTCCCATGTATTTTACCAGGAAACGAGGATAAAGCAGGCAGGAAAAGTCTTTGTGCTCTAACGCATACCGACACACCCCAAAATTGTTGGCGATGTCCATTTTCCTGTAAAAGTTCAGGGGGAGCGAACCCTAACCCTAAGTGGGTTTTTCCCACAATGGGATTTTCCCATGTATTTTACAAGGAAACGAGGATAAAGCAGGCAGGAAAAGTCTTTGCGCTCTAACGCATACCGACACACCCCAAAATTGTTGGCGATGTCCATTTTGCTGTAACAGTTCAGGGGGAGCGAACCCTAACCCTAAGTGGGTTTTTCCCACAATGGGATTTTCCCATGTATTTTACCAGGAAACGAGGATAAAGTAGGCAGGAAAAGTAAGCGCCCTCCTAAGCATACTGACGCACCCTAAAATTGTTGGCGATCTCGATTTTGCTGTAAACGTTCAGGGGGAGCGAAACCCTAACCCTAAGTGGGTTTTTCCCTCAATGGGATTTTCCCATGTATTTTACCAGGAAACGAGGATAAAGCAGGCAGGAAAAGTCTTTGCGCTCTAACGCATACCGACACACCCCAAAATTGTTGGCGATGTCCATTTTGCTGTAACAGTTCAGGGGGAGCGAACCCTAACCCTAAGTGGGTTTTTCCCATAATGGGATTTTCCCATGTATTTTACCAGGAAACGAGGATAAAGCAGGCAGGAAAAGTAAGCGCCCTCCTAAGCATACTGACGCACCCCAAAATTGTTGGCGATGTCCATTTTGCTGTAACAGTTCAGGGGGAGAGAACCCTAACCCTAAGTGGGTTTTTCCCACAATGGGATTTTCCCATGTATTTTACCAGGAAACGAGGATAAAGTAGGCCGGAAAAGTATTTGCGCTCTAACGCATACCGACACACCCCAAAATTGTTGGCGATGTCCATTTTGCTGTAAAAGTTCAGTGGGAGCGAAACCCTAACCCTAAGTGGGTTTTTCCCCCAATGGGATTTTCCCATGTATTTTACCAGGAAACGAGGATAAAGCAGGCAGGAAAAGTCTTTGCGCTCCAACGCATACCGACATACCCCAAAATTGTTGGCGATGTCCATTTTGCTGTAAAAGTTCAGGGGGAGCGAACCCTAACCCTAAGTGGGTTTTCCCCCAATGGGATTTTCCCATGTATTTTACCAGGAAACGCGGATAAAGCAGGCAGGAAAAGACTTTGCGCTCCAACGCATACCGACACACCCCAAAATTGTTGGCGATGTCCCTTTTGCTGTAAAAGTTCAGGGGGAGCGAAGCCTAATCCTAAGTGTGTTTTTCCCCCAATGGGATTTTCCCATGTATTTTACCAGGAAACGAGGATAAAGCAGGCAGGAAAAGTAAGCGCCCTCCTAAGCATTCCGACGCACCCCAAAATTGTTGGCGATGTCCATTTTGCTGTAAAAGTTCAGGGGGAGTGAACCCTAACCCTAAGTGGGTTTTTCCCACAATGGGATTTTCCCATGTATTTTACCAGGAAATGACGATAAAGCAGGCAGGAAAAGTCTTTGCGCTCTAACGCATACCGACACACCCCAAAATTGTTGGCGATGTCCATTTTGCTGTAAAAGTTCAGGGGGAGCGAAGCCTAACCCTAAGTGTGTTTTTCCCCCAATGGGATTTTCCCATGTATTTTACCAGGAAACGAGGATAAAGCAGGCAGGAAAAGTAAGCGCCCTCCTAAGCATTCCGACGCACCCCAAAATTGTTGGCGATGTCCATTTTGCTGTAAAAGTTCAGGGGGAGTGAACCCTAACCCTAAGTGGGTTTTTCCCACAATGGGATTTTCCCATGTATTTTACCAGGAAACGAGGATAAAGCAGGCAGGAAAAGTCTTTGTGCTCTAACGCATACCGACACACCCCAAAATTGTTGGCGATGTCCATTTTCCTGTAAAAGTTCAGGGGGAGCGAACCCTAACCCTAAGTGGGTTTTTCCCCCAATGGGATTTTCCCATGTATTTTACCAGGAAACGAGGATAAAGCAGGCAGGAAAAGTCTTTGCGCTCCAACGCATACCGACACACCCCAAAATTGTTGGCGATGTCAATTTTGCTGTAAAAGTTCAGGGGGAGCGAACCCTAACCCTAAGTGGGTTTTCCCCCAATGGGATTTTCCCATGTATTTTACCAGGAAACGCGGATAAAGCAGGCAGGAAAAGACTTTGCGCTCTAACGCATACCGACACACCCCAAAATTGTTGGCGATGTCCATTTTGCTGTAAAAGTTCAGGGGGAGCGAAGCCTAACCCTAAGTGTGTTTTTCCCCCAATGGGATTTTCCCATGTATTTTACCAGGAAACGAGGATAAAGCAGGCAGGAAAAGTAAGCGCCCTCCTAAGCATTCCAACGCACCCCAAAATTGTTGGCGATGTCCATTTTGCTGTAAAAGTTCAGGGGGAGTGAACCCTAACCCTAAGTGGGTTTTTCCCACAATGGGATTTTCCCATGTATTTTACCAGGAAACGAGGATAAAGCAGGCAGGAAAAGTCTTTGTGCTCTAACGCATACCGACACACCCCAAAATTGTTGGCGATGTCCATTTTCCTGTAAAAGTTCAGGGGGAGCGAACCCTAACCCTAAGTGGGTTTTTCCCACAATGGGATTTTCCCATGTATTTTACCAGGAAACGAGGATAAAGTAGGCCGGAAAAGTATTTGCACTCTAACGCATACCGACACACCCCAAAATTGTTGGCGATGTCCATTTTGCTGTAAAAGTTCAGTGGGAGCGAAACCCTAACCCTAAGTGGGTTTTTCCCCCAATGGGATTTTCCCATGTATTTTACCAGGAAACGAGGATAAAGCAGGCAGGAAAAGTCTTTGCGCTCCAACGCATACCGACACACCCCAAAATTGTTGGCGATGTCCATTTTGCTGTAAAAGTTCAGGGGGAGCGAACCCTAACCCTAAGTGGGTTTTCCCCCAATGGGATTTTCCCATGTATTTTACCAGGAAACGCGGATAAAGCAGGCAGGAAAAGACTTTGCGCTCCAACGCATACCGACACACCCCAAAATTGTTGGCGATGTCCATTTTGCTGTAAAAGTTCAGGGGGAGCGAAGCCTAATCCTAAGTGTGTTTTTCCCCCAATGGGATTTTCCCATGTATTTTACCAGGAAAAGAGGATAAAGCAGGCAGGAAAAGTAAGCGCCCTCCTAAGCATTCCGACGCACACCAAAATTGTTGGCGATGTCCATTTTGCTGTAAAAGTTAAGGGTGAGTGAACCCTAACCCTAAGTGGGTTTTTCCCACAATGGGATTTTCCCATGTATTTTACCAGGAAATGACGATAAAGCAGGCAGGAAAAGTCTTTGCGCTCTAACGCATACCGACACACCCCAAAATTGTTGCCGATGTCCATTTTGCTGTAAAAGTTCAGGGGGAGCGAACCCTAACCCTAAGTGGGTTTTTCCCATAATGGGATTTTCTCATGTATTTTACCAGGAAACGAGGATAAAGCAGGCAGGAAAAGACTTTGCGCTCCAACGCATACCGACACACCCCAAAATTGTTGGCAATGTCCATTTTGCTGTAAGAGTTAAGGGTGAGTGAACCCTAACCCTAAATGGGTATTTCCCCCAATGGGATTTTCCCATGTATTTTACCAGGAAACGAGGATAAAGCAGGCAGGAAAAGTAAGCGCCCTCCTAAGCATACCGACGCACCCCAAAATTGTTGGCAATGTCCATTTTGCTGTAAAAGTTCAGGGGGAGTGAACCCTAACCCTAAGTGGGTTTTTCCCACAATGGGATTTTCCCATATATTTTACCAGGAAACGAGGATAAAGCAGGAAGAAAATGTCTTTGCGCTCCAACGCATACCGACACACCCCAAAATTGTTGGCAATGTCCATTTTGCTGTAAAAGTTCAGGGGGAACAAACCCTAACCCTAAGTGGGTTTTTCCCCCAATGGTATTTTCCCATGTATTTTACCAGGAAACGAGGATAAAGCAGGCAGGAAAAGTAAGCGCCCTCCTAAGCATACCAACACACCCCAAAATTGTTGGCGATGTCCATTTTGCTGTAAAAGTTCAGGGGGAGCGAACCCTAACCCTAAGTGGGTTTTTCCCATAATGGGATTTTCTCATGTATTTTACCAGGAAGCGAGGATAAAGCAGGCAGGAAAAGACTGCGCTCTAACGCATACCGACACACCCCAAAATTGTTGGCGATGTCCATTTTGCTGTAAAATTTCAGGGGGAGTGAACCCTAACCCTAAGTGGGTTTTTCCCACAATGGGATTTTCCCATGTATTTTACCAGGAAACGAGGATAAAGCAGGCAGGAAAAGTCTTTGCGCTCCAACGCATACCGACACACCCCAAAATTGTTGGCGATGTCCATTTTGCTGTAAACGTTCAGGGGGAGCGAACCCTAACCCTAAGTGGGTTTTCCCCCAAAGGGATTTTCCCATGTATTTTACCAGGAAACGCGGATAAAGCAGGCAGGAAAAGACTTTGCGCTCCAACGCATACCGACACACCCCAAAATTGTTGGCGATGTCCATTTTGCTGTAAAAGTTCAGGGGGAGCGAAGCCTAACCCTAAGTGTGTTTTTCCCCCAATGGGATTTTCCCATGTATTTTACCAGGAAACGAGGATAAAGCAGGCAGGAAAAGTAAGCGCCCTCCTAAGCATTCCGACGCACCCCAAAATTGTTGGCGATGTCCATTTTGCTGTAAAAGTTCAGGGGGTGTGAAGCCTAACCCTAAGTGGGTTTTTCCCACAATGGGATTTTCCCATGTATTTTACCAGGAAACGAGGATAAAGCAGGCAGGAAAAGTCTTTGTGCTCTAACGCATACCGACACACCCCAAAATTGTTGGCGATGTCCATTTTCCTGTAAAAGTTCAGGGGGAGTGAAGCCTAACCCTAAGTGGGTTTTTCCCATAATGGGATTTTCCCATGTATTTTACCAGGAAACGAGGATAAAGCAGGCAGGAAAAGTAAGCGCCCTCCTAAGCATACTGACGCACCCTAAAATTGTTGGCGATCTCGATTTTGCTGTAAACGTTCAGGGGGAGCGAAGCCTAACCCTAAGTGTGTTTTTCCCCCAATGGGATTTTCCCATGTATTTTACCAGGAAACGAGGATAAAGCAGGCAGGAAAAGTAAGCGCCCTCCTAAGCATTCCGACGCACCCCAAAATTGTTGGCGATGTCCATTTTGCTGTAAAAGTTCAGGGGGAGTGAACCCTAACCCTAAGTGGGTTTTTCCCACAATGGGATTTTCCCATGTATTTTACCAGGAAACGAGGATAAAGCAGGCAGGAAAAGTCTTTGCGCTCCAACGCATACCGACACACCCCAAAATTGTTGGCGATGTCCATTTTGCTGTAAAAGTTCAGTGGGAGCGAAACCCTAACCCTAAGTGGGTTTTTCCCCCAATGGGATTTTCCCATGTATTTTACCAGGAAAGGAGGATAAAGCAGGCAGGAAAAGTCTTTGCGCTCCAACGCATACCGACACACCCCAAAATTGTTGGCGATGTCCATTTTGCTGTAAAAGTTCAGGGGGAGCGAACCCTAACCCTAAGTGGGTTTTCCCCCAATGGGATTTTCCCATGTATTTTACCAGGAAACGCGGATAAAGCAGGCAGGAAAAGACTTTGCGCTCCAACGCATACCGACACACCCCAAAATTGTTGGCGATGTCCATTTTGCTGTAAAAGTTCAGGGGGAGCGAAGCCTAATCCTAAGTGTGTTTTTCCCCCAATGGGATTTTCCCATGTATTTTACCAGGAAAAGAGGATAAAGCAGGCAGGAAAAGTAAGCGCCCTCCTAAGCATTCCGACGCACCCCAAAATTGTTGGCGATGTCCATTTTGCTGTAAAAGTTAAGGGTGAGTGAACCCTAACCCTAAGTGGGTTTTTCCCACAATGGGATTTTCCCATGTATTTTACCAGGAAATGACGATAAAGCAGGCAGGAAAAGTCTTTGCGCTCTAACGCATACCGACACACCCCAAAATTGTTGGCGATGTCCATTTTGCTGTAAAAGTTCAGGGGGAGCGAACCCTAACCCTAAGTGGGTTTTTCCCATAATGGGATTTTCTCATGTATTTTACCAGGAAACGAGGATAAAGCAGGCAGGAAAAGACTTTGCGCTCCAACGCATACCGACACACCCCAAAATTGTTGGCAATGTCCATTTTGCTGTAAGAGTTAAGGGTGAGTGAACCCTAACCCTAAATGGGTATTTCCCCCAATGGGATTTTCCCATGTATTTTACCAGGAAACGAGGATAAAGCAGGCAGGAAAAGTAAGCGCCCTCCTAAGCATACCGACGCACCCCAAAATTGTTGGCAATGTCCATTTTGCTGTAAAAGTTCAGGGGGAGTGAACCCTAACCCTAAGTGGGTTTTTCCCACAATGGGATTTTCCCATATATTTTACCAGGAAACGAGGATAAAGCAGGAAGAAAATGTCTTTGCGCTCCAACGCATACCGACACACCCCAAAATTGTTGGCAATGTCCATTTTGCTGTAAAAGTTCAGGGGGAACAAACCCTAACCCTAAGTGGGTTTTTCCCCCAATGGTATTTTCCCATGTATTTTACCAGGAAACGAGGATAAAGCAGGCAGGAAAAGTAAGCGCCCTCCTAAGCATACCAACACACCCCAAAATTGTTGGCGATGTCCATTTTGCTGTAAAAGTTCAGGGGGAGCGAACCCTAACCCTAAGTGGGTTTTTCCCATAATGGGATTTTCTCATGTATTTTACCAGGAAGCGAGGATAAAGCAGGCAGGAAAAGACTGCGCTCTAACGCATACCGACACACCCCAAAATTGTTGGCGATGTCCATTTTGCTGTAAAATTTCAGGGGGAGTGAACCCTAACCCTAAGTGGGTTTTTCCCACAATGGGATTTTCCCATGTATTTTACCAGGAAACGAGGATAAAGCAGGCAGGAAAAGTCTTTGCGCTCCAACGCATACCGACACACCCCAAAATTGTTGGCGATGTCCATTTTGCTGTAAACGTTCAGGGGGAGCGAACCCTAACCCTAAGTGGGTTTTCCCCCAATGGGATTTTCCCATGTATTTTACCAGGAAACGCGGATAAAGCAGGCAGGAAAAGACTTTGCGCTCCAACGCATACCGACACACCCCAAAATTGTTGGCGATGTCCATTTTGCTGTAAAAGTTCAGGGGGAGCGAAGCCTAACCCTAAGTGTGTTTTTCCCCCAATGGGATTTTCCCATGTATTTTACCAGGAAACGAGGATAAAGCAGGCAGGAAAAGTAAGCGCCCTCCTAAGCATTCCGACGCACCCCAAAATTGTTGGCGATGTCCATTTTGCTGTAAAAGTTCAGGGGGTGTGAAGCCTAACCCTAAGTGGGTTTTTCCCACAATGGGATTTTCCCATGTATTTTACCAGGAAACGAGGATAAAGCAGGCAGGAAAAGTCTTTGTGCTCTAACGCATACCGACACACCCCAAAATTGTTGGCGATGTCCATTTTCCTGTAAAAGTTCAGGGGGAGTGAAGCCTAACCCGAAGTGGGTTTTTCCCATAATGGGATTTTCCCATGTATTTTACCAGGAAACGAGGATAAAGCAGGCAGGAAAAGTAAGCGCCCTCCTAAGCATACTGACGCACCCTAAAATTGTTGGCGATCTCGATTTTGCTGTAAACGTTCAGGGGGAGCGAAACCCTAACCCTAAGTGGGTTTTTCCCTCAATGGGATTTTCCCATGTATTTTACCAGGAAACGAGGATAAAGCAGGCAGGAAAAGTCTATGCGCTCTAACGCATACCGACACACCCCAAAATTGTTGGCGATGTCCATTTTGCTGTAACAGTTCAGGGGGAGCGAACCCTAACCCTAAGTGGGTTTTTCCCACAATGGGATTTTCCCATGTATTTTACCAGGAAACGAGGATAAAGTAGGCCGGAAAAGTATTTGCGCTCTAACGCATACCGACACACCCCAAAATTGTTGGCGATGTCCATTTTGCTGTAAAAGTTCAGTGGGAGCGAAACCCTAACCCGAAGTGGGTTTTTCTCCCAATGGGATTTTCCCATGTATTTTACCAGGAAACGAGGATAAAGCAGGCAGGAAAAGTCTTTGCGCTCCAACGCATACCGACACACCCCAAAATTGTTGGCGATGTCCATTTTGCTGTAAAAGTTCAGGGGGAGCGAACCCTAACCCTAAGTGGGTTTTCCCCCAATGGGATTTTCCCATGTATTTTACCAGGAAACGCGGATAAAGCAGGCAGGAAAAGACTTTGCGCTCCAACGCATACCGACACACCCCAAAATTGTTGGCGATGTCCATTTTGCTGTAAAAGTTCAGGGGGAGCGAAGCCTAATCCTAAGTGTGTTTTTCCCCCAATGGGATTTTCCCATGTATTTTACCAGGAAACGAGGATAAAGCAGGCAGGAAAAGTAAGCGCCCTCCTAAGCATTCCGACGCACCCCAAAATTGTTGGCGATGTCCATTTTGCTGTAAAAGTTCAGGGGGAGTGAACCCTAACCCTAAGTGGGTTTTTCCCACAATGGGATTTTCCCATGTATTTTACCAGGAAACGAGGATAAAGCAGGCAGGAAAAGTCTTTGCGCTCTAACGCATACCGACACACCCCAAAATTGTTGGCGATGTCCATTTTCCTGTAAAAGTTCAGGGGGAGCGAACCCTAACCCTAAGTGGGTTTTTCCCCCAATGGGATTTTCCCATGTATTTTACCAGGAAAAGAGGATAAAGCAGGCAGGAAAAGTAAGCGCCCTCCTAAGCATTCCGACGCACCCCAAAATTGTTGGCGATGTCCATTTTGCTGTAAAAGTTAAGGGTGAGTGAACCCTAAACCTAAGTCGGTTTTTCCCACAATGGGATTTTCCCATGTATTTTACCAGGAAATGACGATAAAGCAGGCAGGAAAAGTCTTTGCGCTCTAACGCATACCGACACACCCCAAAATTGTTGGCGATGTCCATTTTGCTGTAAAAGTTCAGGGGGAGCGAACCCTAACCCTAAGTGGGTTTTTCCCATAATGGGATTTTCTCATGTATTTTACCAGGAAACGAGGATAAAGCAGGCAGGAAAAGACTTTGCGCTCCAACGCATACCGACACACCCCAAAATTGTTGGCAATGTCCATTTTGCTGTAAGAGTTAAGGGTGAGTGAACCCTAACCCTAAATGGGTATTTCCCCCAATGGGATTTTCCCATGTATTTTACCAGGAAACGAGGATAAAGCAGGCAGGAAAAGTAAGCGCCCTCCTAAGCATTCCGACGCACCCCAAAATTGTTGGCAATGTCCATTTTGCTGTAAAAGTTCAGGGGGAGTGAACCCTAACCCTAAGTGGGTTTTTCCCACAATGGGATTTTCCCATATATTTTACCAGGAAACGAGGATAAAGCAGGAAGAAAATGTCTTTGCGCTCCAACGCATACCGACACACCCCAAAATTGTTGGCAATGTCCATTTTGCTGTAAAAGTTCAGGGGGAACAAACCCTAACCCTAAGTGGGTTTTTCCCCCAATGGTATTTTCCCATGTATTTTACCAGGAAACGAGGATAAAGCAGGCAGGAAAAGTAAGCGCCCTCCTAAGCATACCAACACACCCCAAAATTGTTGGCGATGTCCATTTTGCTGTAAAAGTTCAGGGGGAGCGAACCCTAACCCTAAGTGGGTTTTTCCCATAATGGGATTTTCTCATGTATTTTACCAGGAAACGAGGATAAAGCAGGCAGGAAAAGACTGCGCTCTAACGCATACCGACACACCCCAAAATTGTTGGCGATGTCCATTTTGCTGTAAAATTTCAGGGGGAGTGAACCCTAACCCTAAGTGGGTTTTTCCCCCAATGGGATTTTCCCATGTATTTTACCAGGAAACGAGGATAAAGCAGGCAGGAAAAGTAAGCGCCCTCCTAAGCATACCGACGCACCCCAAAATTGTTGGCGATCTCAATTTTGCTGTAAACGTTCAGGGGGAGCGAAACCCTAACCCTAAGTGGGTTTTTCCCCCAATGGGATTTTCCCATGTATTTTACCAGGAAACGAGGATAAAGCAGGCAGGAAAAGTCTTTGCGCTCCAACACATACCGACACACCCCAAAATTGTTGGCGATGTCCATTTTGCTGTAAAAGTTCAGGGGGAGCGAACCCTAACCCTAAGTGGGTTTTCCCCCAATGGGATTTTCCCATGTATTTTACCAGGAAACGAGGATAAAGCAGGCAGGAAAAGTAAGCGCCCTCCTAAGCATTCCGACGCTCCCCAAAATTGTTGGCGATGTCCATTTTGCTGTAAAAGTTCAGGGGGAGTGAAGCCTAACCCTAAGTGGGTTTTTCCCACAATGGGATTTTCCCATGTATTTTACCAGGAAACGAGGATAAAGCAGGCAGGAAAAGTCTTTGTGCTCTAACGAATACCGACACACCCCAAAATTGTTGGCGATGTCCATTTTCCTGTAAAAGTTCAGGGGGAGCGAACCCTAACCCTAAGTGGGTTTTTCCCCCAATGGGATTTTCCCATGTACTTTACCAGGAAACGAGGATAAAGCAGGCAGGAAAAGTCTTTGCGCTCTAACGCATACCGACACACCCCAAAATTGTTGGCGATGTCCATTTTGCTGTAACAGTTCAGGGGGAGCGAACCCTAACCCTAACTGGGTTTTTCCCACAATGGGATTTTCCCATGTATTTTACCAGGAAACGAGGATAAAGTAGGCCGGAAAAGTATTTGCGCTCTAACGCATACCGACACACCCCAAAATTGTTGGCGATGTCCATTTTCCTGTAAAAGTTCAGGGGGAGCGAACCCTAACCCTAAGTGGGTTTTTCCCCCAATGGGATTTTCCCATGTACTTTACCAGGAAACGAGGATAAAGCAGGCAGGAAAAGTCTTTGCGCTCCAACGCATACCGACACACCCCAAAATTGTTGCCGATGTCCATTTTGCTGTAAAAGTTCAGGGGGAGCGAACCCTAACCCTAAGTGGGTTTTCCCCCAATGGGATTTTCCCATGTATTTTACCAGGAAACGCGGATAAAGCAGGCAGGAAAAGACTTTGCGCTCCAACGCATACCGACACACCCCAAAATTGTTGGCGATGTCCATTTTGCTGTAAAAGTTCAGGGGGAGCGAACCCTAATCCTAAGTGTATTTTTCCCCCAATGGGATTTTCCCATGTATTTTACCAGGAAACGAGGATAAAGCAGGCAGGAAAAGTAAGCGCCCTCCTAAGCATACCAACACACCCCAAAATTGTTGGCGATGTCCATTTTGCTGTAAAAGTTCAGGGGGAGCGAACCCTAACCCTAAGTGGGTTTTTCCCATAATGGGATTTTCTCATGTATTTTACCAGGAAACGAGGATAAAGCAGGCAGGAAAAGACTTTGCGCTCCAACGCATACCGACACACCCCAAAATTGTTGGCAATGTCCATTTTGCTGTAAGAGTTAAGGGTGAGTGAACCCTAACCCTAAATGGGTATTTCCCCCAATGGGATTTTCCCATGTATTTTACCAGGAAACGAGGATAAAGCAGGCAGGAAAAGTAAGCGCCCTCCTAAGCATACCAACACACCCCAAAATTGTTGGCGATGTCCATTTTGCTGTAAAAGTTCAGGGGGAGCGAACCCTAACCCTAAGTGGGTTTTTCCCATAATGGGATTTTCTCATGTATTTTACCAGGAAACGAGGATAAAGCAGGCAGGAAAAGACTTTGCGCTCCAACGCATACCGACACACCCCAAAATTGTTGGCGATGTCCATTTTGCTGTAAGAGTTAAGGGTGAGTGAACCCTTACCCTAAGTGGGTATTTCCCCCAATGGGTTTTTCCCATGTATTTTACCAGGAAACTCGGATAAAGCAGGCAGGAAAAGACTTTGCGCTCCAACGCATACCGACACCCCAAAATTGTTGGCGATGTCCATTTTGCTGTAAAAGTTCAGGGGGAGCGAACCCTAATCCTAAGTGTATTTTTCCCCAATGGGATTTTCCCATGTATTTTACCAGGAAACGAGGATAAAGCAGGCAGGAAAAGTAAGCACCCTCCTAAGCATTCCGACGCACCCCAAAATTGTTGGCGATGTCCACTTTGCTGTAAAAGTTCAGGGGGAGTGAACCCTAACCCTAGTGGGTTTTTCCCACAATGGGATTTTCCCATGTATTTTACCAGGAAATGAGGATAAAGCAGGCAGGAAAAGTCTTTGCGCTCTAACGCATACC